>NC_091215.1:12869335-13001835 GCF_040958095.1 Procambarus clarkii
TTCAATATCTTACTCAGTATTTTAATGAGAAACAAATAGATGATTGAAAATGAAGTATTTAAGGTTATTATCTAATCAATTATATGTTTGCATAATTTTTATCGTATATATAATGAATTAATACCCATAGACAGAAAATTCACAAAAACGTGGAAAAATGGCAAAATATTGCCTAATTCGATGATATTTTATTTAAATCACATAAAGGAAAAGGAGATGATAAACGTCAAAATATTGCTAAATTTGATGATTTTTCGTACGAAACAAAGTGCAAGAAAACTTGCTTAAAATGCTAAATTATGCGAAATTCTGAGATTTGAAGGCCAAATCACATATCGTGATACTACATGAAATAGTATCGAAATATTGGTAAAAATGAATATATATACGTAATATCAAAGTACATGAAAAACGTGAAAAATGTCACTATTTTACCATATTTGAGGATTTTAACTTCAAATCATAGAGCGAGGTTTCGTATTATTTAGATCCAAGAAAAGACATATGACAATGTTGTTTCCAATACAAATGATAAAACCAATGTGTTTTCATTAGAATTAACTTAAATGTTCCTGATTTTCCGTTTATATTACCGATGGAAGATGTAGACGTAAAACCGCTCTAATCCGGCTGAAACGTCGTTATATGCAATAAAAACCGAACTTCTCCCCTTTTCAATATCTTACTCAGTATTTTAACGAGAAACAAATAGATGATTGAAAATGAAGTATTTAAGGTTATTATCTAATCAATTATGTGTTTGCATCATTTTTATCGTATATATAATGAAATATTACCCATAGTCTGAATATTCACAAAAACGTGGAAAAACGGCAAAATATTGCCTAATTCGATGATATTTTGTTTAAATCACATAAAGGAAAAGGAGATGATGAACGTCAAAATATTGCTAAATTCGATGATTTTTCGTACGAAACAAAATGCAAGAAAACTTGCTTAAAATGCAATATTATGCGAAATTCTGAGATTTGAAGGCCAAATCACATATCGTGATACTACATGAAATAGTATCGAAATATTGGTAAAAATGAAAATATTTACGTAATATCAAACTACATGAAAAACGGGAAAAAAGTATCTATTTTACCATATTTGAGGAATTTATCTTCAAATCATAGAGCGAGGTTTCGTATTATTTAGATCTAAGAAAAGACATATGACAATGTTGTTTCCAATACAAATGATAAAACCAATGTGTTTTCATTAGAATTAACTAAAATGTTCCTGATTTTCCGTTTATATTACCGATGGAAGATGTAGACGTAAAACCGCTCTAATCCGGCTGAAACGTCGTTATATGCAATAAAAACCGAACTTCTCCCCTTTTCAATATCTTACTCAGTATTTTAACGAGAAACAAATAGATGATTGAAAATGAAGTATTTAAGGTTATTATCTAATCAAATATGTGTTTGCATAATTTTTATCGTATATATAATGAATTAATACCCATAGACAGAAAATTCACAAAAACGTGGAAAAATGGCAAAATATTGCCTAATTCGATCATATTTTATTTAAATCACATAAAGGAAAAGGAGATGATGAACGTCAAAATATTGCTAAATTCGATGATTTTTCCTACGAAACAAAATGGAAGAAAACTTGCTTAAAATGCAATATTATGCGAAATTCTGAGATTTGAAGGCTAAATCACATATCGTGATACTACATGAAATAGTATCGAAATATTGGTAAAAATGAATATATATACGTAATATCAAAGTACATGAAAAACGTGAAAAAAGTCACTATTTTACCATATTTGAGGATTTTAACTTCAAATCATGGAGCGAGGTTTCGTATTATTTAGATCCAAGAAAAGACATATGACAATGGCACCAGTACAAACGATAAAAATAAATGTGTTTTCATTAGAATTAACTAAAATGTTTTTGATTTTCTGTTTATATATTACCGATGGAAGATGTTCACGTAAAACCGTTCTAATCCGGCTGAAACGTCGATATATGCAATAAAAACCAAACTTCTCCCCTTTTCAATATCTTACTCAGTATTTTAACGAGAAACAAATAGATGATTGAAAATGAAGTATTAAAGGTTATTATCTAATCAATTATGTGTTTGCATCATTTTTATCGTATGTATAATGAATTAATACTCATAGACTGAAAATTCACACAAACGTGGAAAAACGGCAAAATAATGCTTAATTCGATGATATTTTGTTTAAATCACATAGAGGAAAAAGGGATGATAAACGTCAAAATATTGCTAAATTCGATGATTTTTCGTACGAAACAAAATGCAAGAAAACTTGCTTAAAATGCAATATTATGCGACATTCTGAGATTTGAAGGCCAAATCACATATCGTGATACTACATGAATAGTATCGAAATATTGGTAAAAATGAATATATTTACGTAATATCAAACTACATGAAAAACGTGAAAAAGTCACTATTTTATCATTTTTGAGGATTTTAACTTCAAATCATAGAGCGAGGTTTCGTATTATTTAGATCCAAGAAAAGACATATGACAATGTTGTTTCCAATACAAATGATAAAACCAATGTGTTTTAATTAGAATTAACTAAAATGTTCCTGATTTTCCGCTTATATTACCGATGGAAGATGTACACGTAAAACCGCTCTAATCCGGCTGAAACGTCGATATATGCAATAAAAACCGAACTTCTCCCCTTTTCAATATTTTACTCAGTATTTTAACGAGAAACAAATAGATGATTGAAAATGAAGTATTTATGGTTATTATCTAAACAATTATGTGTTTGCATCATTTTTATCGTATATATAATGAAATAATACCCATAGTCTGAAAATTCACAAAAACGTGGAAAAACGGCAAAATATTGCCTAATTCGATGATATTTTGTTTAAATCACATAAAGGAAAAGGAGATGATAATCGTCAAAATATTGCTAAATTCGATGATTTTTCGTACGAAACAAAATGCAAGAAAACTTGCTTAAAATGCAATATTATGCGAAATTATGAGATTTGAAGGCCAAATCACATATCGTCATACTACATGAAATAGTATCGAAGTATTGGTAAAAATGAAAATATTTACGTAATATCAAACTACATGAAAAACGGGAAAAAAGTCACTATTTTACCATATTTGAGGAATTTATCTTCAAATCATAGAGCGAGGTTTCGTATTATTTAGATCTAAGAAAAGACATATGACAATGTTGTTTCCAATACAAATGATAAAACCAATGTGTTTTCATTAGAATTAATTAAATGTTCCTGATTTTCCGTTCATATTACCGATGGAAGATGTACACGTAAAACCGCTATAATCCGACTGAAACGTCGATATATGCAATAAAAACCGAACTTCTCCCCTTTTCAATATCCAACTCAGTATTTTAACGAGAAACAAATGGTTGATTGAAAATGAAGTATTTAAGGTAAATTTTAATCAATTATGTGTTTGCATCATTTTTATCGTATATTTAATGAATTAATAACAATAAACTGAAAATTCACAAAAACGTGGAAAAACGGCAAAATATGGCCTTATTCGATGATATTTTGTTTAAATCACATAAAGGAAAAGGGGATGATAAACGTCAAAATATTGCTAAATTCGACGATTTTTCGTACGAAACAAAATGCAAGAAAACTTGCTAAAATGCAACATTATGCGAAATTCTGAGATTTGAAGGCGAAATCACATATCTTGATACTACTTGAAATAGTATCGAAATATTGGTAAAAATGAATACATTTACGTAATATCAAACTACATGAAAAACGTGAAAAAGTCACTATTTAACCATATTTGAGGAATTTAACTTCAAATCATAGAGCGAGGTTTCGTATTATTTAGATCCAAGAAAAGACATATGACAATGTTGTTTCCAATACAAACGATAAAAATAAATGTGTTTTCATTAGAATTAACTAAAATGTTTTTGATTTTCTGTTTATATATTACCGATGGAAGATGTACACGTAAAACCGCTCTAATCCGGCTGAAACGTCGATATATGCAATAAAAACCGAACTTCTCCCCTTTTCAATATCTTACTCAATATTTTAACGAGAAACAAATAGATGATTGAAAATGAAGTATTTAAGGTAAATATCTAATCAATTAACGAGAAAAAAATAGATGATTGAAACTGAAGTATTTAAGGTTATTCTCTAATCAATTATGTGTTTGCATAATTTTTATCGTATAGATAATGAATTAATACCCATAGACAGAAAATTCACAAAAACGTGGAAAAATGGCAAAATATTGCCTAATTCGATCATATTTTATTTAAATCACATAAAGGAAAAGGAGATGATAAACGTCAAAATATTGCTAAGTTCGATGATTTTTCGTACGAAACAAAATGGAAGAAAACTTGCTTAAATTGCAATATTATGCGAAATTCTGAGATTTGAAGGCCAAATCACATATCGTGATACTACATGAAATAGTATCGAAATATTGGTAAAAATGAATATATATACGTAATATCAAAGTACATGAAAAACGTGAAAAATGTCACTATTTTACCATATTTGAGGATTTTAACTTCAAATCATAGAGCGAGGTTTCGTATTATTTAGATCCAAGAAAAGACATATGACAATGTTGTTTCCAATACAAATGATAAAACCAATGTGTTTTCATTAGAATTAACTAAAATGTTCCTGATTTTCCGTTTATATTACCGATGGAAGATGTACACGTAAAACCGCTCTAATCCGGCTGAAACGTCGATATATGCAATACAACCGAACTTCTCCCCTTTTCAATATCTTACTCAGTATTTTAACGAGAAAGAAATAGATGATTGAAAATGAATTATTTAAGGTTATTATCTAATCAATTATGTGTTTGCATATTATTTATCGTATATATAATGAATTAATACCCATAGACAGAAAATTCACTAAAACGTGGAAAAATAGCAAAATATTGCCTAATTCGATCATATTTTATTTAAATCACATAAAGGAAAAGGAGATGATAAACGTCAAAATATTGCTAAATTCGATGATTTTTCGTACGAAACAAAATGGAAGAAAACTTGCTTAAAATGCAATATTATGCGAAATTCTGAGATTTAAAGGCCAAATCACATATCGTGATACTACATGAAATAGTATCGAAATATTGGTAAAAATGAATATATATACGTAATATCAAAGTACATGAAAAACGTGAAAAAAGTCACTATTTTACCATATTTGAGGATTTTAACTTCAAATCATAGAGCGAGGTTTCGTATTATTTAGATCCAAGAAAAGACATACGACAATGTTGTTTCCAATACAAATGATAAAACCAATGTGTTTTCATTAGAATTAACTAAAATGTTCCTGATTTTCCGTTTATATTACAGATGGAAGATGTACACGTAAAACCGCTCTAATCCGGCTGAAACGTCGATATATGCAATAAAACCGAACTTCTCCCCTTTTCAATATCTTACTCAGTATTTTAACGAGAAACAAATAGATGATTGAAAATGAATTATTTAAGGTTATTATCTAATCAATTATGTGTTTGCATTATTTTTATCGTATATATAATGAATTAATACCCATAGACTGATAATTCACAAAAACTTGGAAAAACGGCAAAATATTGCCTAATTCGATGATATTTTGTTTAAATCACATAAAGGAAAAGGAGATGATAAACGTCAAAATATTGCTAAATTCGATGATTTTTCGTACGAAACAAAATGCAAGAAAACTTGCTTAAAAGTTTCTGTATATATATATATTTGTATACATAATATTATGCGAAATTCTGAGATTTGAAGACAAATCACATATCGTGATACTACATGAAATAGTATCGAAATATTGGTAAAAATGAAAATATTTACGTAATATCAAACTACATGAAAAACGTGAAAAAAGTCACTATTTTACTATATTTGAGAATTTTATCTTCAAATCATAGAGCGAGGTTTCGTATTATTCAGATCTAAGAAAAGACATATGAAAATGTTGTTTCCAATACAAATGATAAAACCAATGTGTTTTCATTAGAATTAATTAAATGTTCCTGAATTTCCGTTCATATTACCGATGGAAGATGTACACGTAAAATCGCTATAATCCGTCTGAAACGTCGATATATGCAATAAAAACCGAACTTCTCACCTTTTCAATATCCAACTCATTATTTTAACGAGAAACAAATGGTTGATTGAAAATTAAGTATTTAAGGTAAATTTCTAATCAATTATGTGTTTGCATCATTTTTATCGTATATTTAATGAATTAATAACAATAAACTGAAAATTCAGAAAAACGTGGAAAAACGGCAAAATATTGCCTTATTCGATGATATTTTGTTTAAATCACATAAAGGAAAAGGGGATGATAAACGTCAAAATATTGCTAAATTCGACGATTTTTCGTAGGAAACAAAATGCAAGAAAACTTGCTTAAAAGGCAACATTATGCGAAATGCTGAGATTTGAAGGCGAAATCACATATCTTGATACTACTTGAAATAGTATCGAAATATTGGTAAAAATGAATATATTTACGTAATATCAAACTACATGAAAAACGTGAAAAAGTCACTATTCAACCATATTTGAGGAATTTAACTTCAAATCATAGAGCGAGGTTTCGTATTATTTAGATCCAAGAAAAGACATATGATAATGTTGTTTCCAATACAAACGATAAAAATAAATGTGTTTTCATTAGATTTAACTAAAATGTTTTTGATTTTCTGTTTATATATTACCGAATGAAGATGTACACGTAAAACCGCTCTAATCCGGCTGAAACGTCGATATATGCAATAAAAACCGAACTTCTCCCCTTTTAAATATCTTAGTATTTTAACGAGAAACAAATAGATGATTGAAAATGAAGTATTTAAGGTTATTATCTAATCAATTATGTGTTTGCATAATTTTTATCGTATATATAATGAATTAATACCCATAGACTGAAAATTCACAGAAACGTGGAAAAACGGCAAAATATTGCCTAATTCGATGATATTTTGTTTAAATCACATAGAGGAAAAGGGGATGATAAACGTCAAAATATTGCTAAATTCGATGATTTTTCGTACGAAACAAAATGGAAGAAAACTTGCTTAAAATGCTATATTATGCGAAATTCTGAGATTTGAAGGCCAAATCACATATCGTGACACTACATGAAATAGTATCGAAATATTGGTAGAAATGAATATATATACGTAATATCAAAGTACATGAAAAACGTGAAAAAAGTCACTATTTTACTATATTTGAGGATTTTAACTTCAAATCATAGAGCGAGGTTTCGTATTATTTAGATCCAAGAAAAGACATATAACAATGTTGTTTCCAATACAAATTATAAAACCAATGTGTTTTCATTAGAATTAACTAAAATGTTCCTGATTTTCCGTTTATATTACCGATGGAAGATGTACACGTAAAACCGCTCTAATCCGGCTGAAACGTCGATATATGCAATAAAAACCGAACTTCTCCCCTTTTCAATATCCAACTCAGTATTTTAACGAGAAACAAATGGTTGATTGAAAATGAAGTATTTAAGGTTATTATCTAATCAATTAACGAGAAACAAATAGATGATTGAAACTGAAGTATTTAAGGTTATTATCTAATCAATTATTTGTTTGCATAATTTTTATCGTATATATAATGAATTAATACCCATAGACAGAAAATTCACAAAAACGTGGAAAAATGGCAAAATATTGCCTAATTCGATCATATTTTATTTAAATCACATAAAGGAAAAGGAGATGATAAACGAAAATATGCCAAGTACTGAAAGCAGCGATAGATCACATTTAGCGCAAACCCTCCTTGCAGTTTTCAAAATATCACAAACATCCCAATTTCGACGCTTGAGCCATATTTTGGAGTCAAATTCTCGCTCTTTGCAAGTATTCGCAGTTTGAAATTACGACTTTTTATACCAAAGTACGGGAATTACTGAGAGCGGCGATGGGTCACATTTTGGCCAAACCCCCGCCCCCTGCAGTTTACAAAATATCCAAAACATCCCAAATGCGACCCTTGACCATCACCCTCTTAAGCTTCTGCATCTCTTTTTTGAGCCTCTGCATCACTTTCTTAAGCTTCTTAATCCCCTTTTCCTCTATGTGATTTAAACAAAATATCGTCGAATTAGGCAATATTTTGCCGTTTTTCCACGTTTTTTGTGAATTTTCAGTTTATTGTTATTAATTCATTAAATATACGATAAAAAATGATGCAAACACATAATTGATTAGAAATTAACCTTAAATACTTCATTTTCAATCAACCATTTGTTTCTCGTAAAATACTGAGTAGGATATTGAAAAGTGGAAAAGTTCGGTTTATATTGCATATATCGACGTTTCAGCCGGATTAGAGCGGTTTTACGTGTACATCTTCCATCGGTAATATAAACAGAAAATCAGGAACATTTTAGTTAATTCTAATGAAAACACATTGGTTTTATCATTTGTATTGGAAACAACATTGTCATATGTCTTTTCTTGGATCTAAAGAATACGAAACCTCGCTCTATGATTTGAAGATAAAATCCTCAAATATGGTAAAATAGTAACTATTATCACGTTTTTCATGTAGTTTGATATTACGTAAATATATTCATTTTACCAATATTTCGATACTATTTCATGTAGTATCACGATATGTGATTTGGCCTTCAAATCTCAGAATTTCGCACAATATTGCATTTTAAGCAAGTTTTCTTGCATTTTTTTCGTACGAAAAATCGTCGAATTTAGCAATATTTTGACGTTTATCATCCCCTTTTCCTCTATGTGATTTAAACAAAATATCATCGAATTAGGCAATATTTTGCCGTTTTTCCACGTTTTTGTGAATTTTCAGTCTATGGGTATTAATTCATTATATATATACGATAAAAATGATGCAAACACATAATTGATTAGATAATAACCTTAAATACTTCATTTTCAATCATCTATTTGTTTCTCGTTAAAATACTGAGTAAGATATTGAAAAGGGGAGAAGTTCGGTTTTTATTGCATATATCGACGTTTCAGCCGGATTAGAGCGGTTTTACGTGAACATCTTCCATCGGTAATATATAAACAGAAAATCAAGAACATTTTAGTTAATTCTAATGAAAACACATTTATTTTTATCGTTTGTATTGGAAACAACATTGTCATATGTCTTTTCTTGGATCTAAATAATACGAAACCTCGCTCTATGATTTGAAGTTAAATTCCTCAAATATGGGTTAATAGTGACTTTTTTCACGGTTTTCATGTAGTTTGATATTACGTAAATATATTCATTTTTACCAATATTTCGATACTATTTCAAGTAGTATCAAGATATGTGATTTCGTCTTCAAATCTCGGGATTTCGCATAATATTGCATTTTAAGCAAGTTTTCTTGCATTTTGTTTCGTACGAAAAATCGTCGAATTTAGCAATATTTTGACGTTTATCATCCCCTTTTCCTTTATGTGATTTAAACAAAATATCATCGAATAAGGCATTATTTTGCCGTTTTTCCACGTTTTTGTGAATTTTCAGTTTATTGTTATTAATTCATTAAATATACGATAAAAATGATGCAAACACATAATTGATTAGAAATTTACCTTAAATACTTCATTTTCAATCAACCATTTGTTTCTCGTTAAAATACTGAGTTGGATATTGAAAAGGGGAGAAGTTCGGTTTGTATTGCATATATCGACGTTTCAGCCGGATTAGAGCGGTTTTACGTGTACATCTTCCATCGGTAATATAAACGGAAAATCAGGAACATTTTAGTTAATTCTAATGAAAACACATTGGATTTATAATTTGTATTAGAAACAACATTGTCATATGTCTTTTCTTGGATCTAAATAATACGAAACCTCGCTCTCTGATTTGAAGTTAAAATCCTCAAATATGGTAAAACAGTGACTTTTTTCACGTTTTTCATGTACTTTGATATTACGTATATATATTCATTTTTACCAATATTTCGATACTATTTCATGTAGTATCACGATATGTGATTTGGCCTTCAAATCTCAGAATTTCGCATAATATTGCATTTTAAGCAAGTTTTCTTCCATTTTGTTTCGTATGAAAAATCATCGAATTTAGCAATATTTTGACGTTTATCATCTCCTTTTCCTTTATGTGATTTAAATAAAATATCATCGAATTAGGCAATATTTTGCCATTTTTCCACGTTTTTGTGAATTTTCTGTCTATGGGTATTAATTCATTATATATACGATAAAAATTATGCAAACACATAATTGATTAGATAATAACCTTAAATACTTCAGTTTCAATCATCTATTTGTTTCTCGTTAAAATACTGAGTAAGATATTGCAAAGGGGAGAAGTTCGGTTTTTATTGCACATATCGACGTTTCAGCCGGATTAGAGCGGTTTTACGTGTACATCTTCCATCGGTAATATAAACGGAAAATCAAGAACATTTTAGTTAATTCTAATGAAAACATTGTTTTTTATCATTTGTATTGGAAACAACATTGTCATATGTCTTTTCTTCGATCTAAATAATACGAAACCTCGCTCTATGATTTGAAGTTAAAATCCTCAAATATGATAAAATAGTGACTTTTTCACGTTTTTCATGTAGTTTGATATTACGTAAATATATTCATTTTTACCAATATTTCGATACTATTCATGTAGTATCACGATATGTGATTTGGCCTTCAAATCTCAGAATGTCGCATAATATTGCATTTTAAGCAAGTTTTCTTGCATTTTGTTTCGTACGAAAAATCATCGAATTTAGCAATATTTTGACGTTTATCATCTCCTTTTCCTTTATGTGATTTAAATAAAATATGATCGAATTAGGCAATATTTTGCCATTTTTCCACGTTTTTGTGAATTTTCAGTTTATTGTTATTAATTCATTAAATATACGATAAAAATGATGCAAACACATAATTGATTAGAAATTTACCTTAAATACTTCATTTTCAATCAACCATTTGTTTCTCGTTAAAATACTGAGTTGGATATTGAAAAGGGGAGAAGTTCGGTTTTTATTGCATATATCGACGTTTCAGCCGGATTAGAGCGGTTTTACGTGTACATCTTCCATCGGTAATATAAACGGAAAATCAGGAACATTTTAGGTTATTCTAATGAAAACACATTGGTTTTATAATTTGTATTGGAAACAACATTGTCATATGTCTTTTCTTGGATCTAAATAATACGAAACCTCGCTCTATGATTTGAAGTTAAAATCCTCAAATATAGTAAAATAGTGACTTTTTCACGTTTTTCATGTACTTTGATATTACGTATATATATTCATTTCTACCAATATTTCGATACTATTTCATGTAGTATCACGATATGTGATTTGGCCTTCAAATCTCAGAATTTCGCATAATATTGCATTTTAAGCAAGTTTTCTTCCATTTTGTTTCGTACGAAAAATCATCGAATTTAGCAATATTTTGACGTTTATCATCTCCTTTTCCTTTATGTGATTTAAATAAAATATCATCGAATTAGGCAATATTTTGCCATTTTTCCACGTTTTTGTGAATTTTCTGTCTATGGGTATTAATTCATTATATATACGATAAAAATTATGCAAACACATAATTGATTAGATAATAACCTTAAATACTTCAGTTTCAATCATCTATTTGTTTCTCGTTAAAATACTGAGTAAGATATTGCAAAGGGGAGAAGTTCGGTTTTTATTGAACATATCGACGTTTCAGCCGGATTAGAGCGGTTTTACGTGTACATCTTCCATCGGTAATATAAACGGAAAATCAAGAACATTTTAGTTAATTCTAATGAAAACATTGTTTTTTTATCATTTGTATTGGAAACAACATTGTCATATGTCTTTTCTTGGATCTAAATAATACGAAACCTCGCTCTATGATTTGAAGTTAAAATCCTCAAATATAGTAAAATAGTGACTTTTTTCACGTTTTTCATGTACTTTGATATTACGTATATATATTCATTTTTACCAATATTTCGATACTATTTCATGTAGTATCACGATATGTGATTTGGCTTTCAAATCTCAGAATTTCGCATAATATTGCATTTTAAGCAAGTTTTCTTCCATTTTGTTTCGTACGAAAAATCATCGAATTTAGCAATATTTTGACGTTTATCGTCCCCTTTTCCTCTATGTGATTTAAACAAAATATCATCGAATTAAGCAATATTTTGCCGTTTTTCAACGTTTTTGTGAATTTTCAGTTTATGGGTATTAATTCATTATATATACGATAAAAATGATGCAAACACATAAATGATTAGATAATAACCTTAAATACTTCATTTTCAATTATCTATTTGTTTCTCGCTAAAATACTGAGTAAGATAATGAAAAGGGGAGAAGTTCGGTTTTTATTGCATATATCGACGTTTCAGCCGGATTAGAGCGGTTTTACGTGTACATTTTCCAATTGTAATATATAAACAGAAAATCAAATACATTTTAGTTAATTCTAATGAAAACACATTTATTTTTATCGTTTGTACTGGTGCCATTGTCATATGTCTTTTCTTGGATCTAAATAATACGAAACCTCGCTCTATGATTTGAAGTTAAATTCCTCAAATATGGTTAAATAGTGACTTTTTTCACGTTTTTCATGTAGTTTGATATTACGTAAATATATTCATTTTTACCAATATTTCGATACTATTTCAAGTAGTATCAAGATATGTGATTTCGTCTTCAAATCTCGGAATTTCGCATAATATTGCATTTTAAGCAAGTTTTCTTGCATTTTGTTTCGTACGAAAAATCGTCGAATTTAGCAATATTTTGACGTTTATCATCCCCTTTTCCTTTATGTGATTTAAACAAAATATCATCGAATAAGGCAATATTTTGCCGTTTTTCCACGTTTTTGTGAATTTTCAGTTTAATGTTATTAATTCATTAAATATACGATAAGAATGATGCAAACACATAATTGATTAGAAATTTACCTTAAATACTTCATTTTCAATCAACCATTTGTTTCTCGTTAAAATACTGAGTAAGATATTGAAAAGGGGAGAAGTTCGGTTTTTATTGCATATATCGACGTTTCAGCCGGATTAGAGCAGTTTTACGTGTACATCTTCCATCGGTAATATAAACGGAAAATCAGGAACATTTTAGTTAATTCTAATGAAAACACATTGGTTTTACCATTTGTATTGGAATTAACATTGTCATATGTCTTTTCATGGATCTAAATAATACGAAACCTCACTCTATGATATGAAGTTAAAATCCTCAAATATGGTAAAATAGTGACTTTTTCACGTTAATCATGTAGTTTGATATTAGGTAAATATATTCATTTTTACCAATATTTCGATGCTATTTCATGAAGTATTACGATATGTGATTTGGCCTTTAAATCTCAGAATGTCGCATTATATTGCATTTTAAGCAAGTTTTCTTGCATTTTGTTTCGTACGAAAAATCATCGAATTTAGCAATATTTTGACGTTTATCATCCCCTTTTCCTCTATGTGATTTAAACAAAATATCATCGAATTAGGCAATATTTTGCCGTTTTTCCACGTTTCTGTGAATTTTCAGTCTATGGGTATTAATTCATTATATATACGATAAAAATTATGCAAACACATAATTGATTAGATAATAACCTTAAATACTTCATTTTCAATCATCTATTTGTTTCTCGTTAAAATACTGAGTAAGATATTTAAAAGGGGAGAAGTTCGGTTTTTATTGCATATATCGACGTTTCAGCCGGATTAGAGCGGTTTAACGTGTACATCTTCCGTCGGTAATATATAAACAGAAAATCAAAAACATTTTAGATAAATCTAATGAAAACACATTTATTTTTATCGTTTGTATTGGAAACAACATTATCATATGTCTTTTCTTGGATCTAAATAATACGAAACCTCGCTCTATGATTTGAATTTAAATTCCTCAAATATGGTTGAATAGTGACTTTTTCACGTTTTTCATGTAATTTGATATTACGTAAATATATTCATTTTTACCAATATTTCGATACTATTTCAAGTAGTATCAAGATATGTGATTTCGCCTTCAAATCTCAGAATTTCGCATAATGTTGCCTTTTAAGCAAGTTTTCTTCCATTTTGTTTCCTACGAAAAATCGTCGAATTTAGCAATATTTTGACGTTTATCATCCCCTTTTCCTTTATGAGATTTAAACAAAATATCATCGAATAAGGCAATATTTTGCCGTTTTTCCACGTTTTTGTGAATTTTCAGTTTATTGTTATTAATTCATTAAACATACGATAAAAATGATGCAAACACATAATTGATTAGAAATTTACCTTAAATACTTCATTTTCAATCAACCATTTGTTTCTCGTTAAAATAATGAGTTGGATATTGAAAAGGGGAGAAGTTCGGTTTTTATTGCATATATCGACGTTTCAGTCGGATTATAGCGATTTTACGTGTACATCTTCCATCGGTAATATGAACGGAAATTCAGGAACATTTAATTAATTCTAATGAAAACACATTGGTTTTATCATTTGTATTGGAAACAACATTTTCATATGTCTTTTCTTAGATCTAAATAATACGAAACCTCGCTCTATGATTTGAAGATAAAATCCTCAAATATTGTAAAATAGTGACTTTTTTCACGTTTTTCATGTAGTTTGATATTACGTAAATATTTTCATTTTTACCAATATTTCGATACTATTTCATGTAGTATCACGATATGTGATTTGTCTTCAAATCTCAGAATTTCGCATAATATTATGTATACAAATATATATATATACAGAAACTTTTAAGCAAGTTTTCTTGCATTTTGTTTCGTACGAAAAATCATCGAATTTAGCAATATTTTGACGTTTATCATCTCCTTTTCCTTTATGTGATTTAAACAAAATATCATCGAATTAGGCAATATTTTGCCGTTTTTCCAAGTTTTTGTGAATTTTCAGTCTATGGGTTTTAATTCATTATAAATACGATAAAAATGATGCAAACACATAATTGATTAGATAATAACCTTAAATACTTCATTTTCAATCATCTATTTGTTTCTCGTTAAAATACTGAGTAAGATATTTAAAAGGGGAGAAGTTCGGTTTTTATTGCATATATCGACGTTTCAGCCGGATTAGAGCGGTTTTACGTGTACATTTTCCAATTGTAATATATAAACAGAAAATCAAATACATTTTAGTTAATTCTAATGAAAACACATTTATTTTTATCGTTAGTACTGGTGCCATTGTCATATGTCTTTTCTTGGATCTAAATAATACGAAACCTCGCTCTATGATTTGAAGTTAAATTCCTCAAATATGGTTAAATAGTGACTTTTTTCACGTTTTTCATGTAGTTTGATATTACGTAAATATATTCATTTATACCAATATTTCGATACTATTTCAAGTAGTATCAAGATATGTGATTTCGTCTTCAAATCTCGGAATTTCGCATAATATTGCATTTTAAGCAAGTTTTCTTGCATTTTGTTTCGTACGAAAAATCGTCGAATTTAGCAATATTTTGACGTTTATCATCCCCTTTTCCTTCATGTGATTTAAACAAAATATCATCGAATAAGGCAATATTTTGCCGTTTTTCCACGTTTTTGTGAATTTTCAGTTTAATGTTATTAATTCATTAAATATACGATAAAAATGATGCAAACACATAATTGATTAGAAATTTACCTTAAATACTTCATTTTCAATCAACCATTTGTTTCTCGTTTAAATACTGAGTTGGATATTGAAAAGGGGAGAAGTTCGGTTTTTATTGCATATATCGACGTTTCAGCAGGATTAGAGCGGTTTTACGTGTACATCTTCCATCGGTAATATAAACGGAAAATCAAGAACATTTAGTTAATTCTAATGAAAACATTGTTTTTTATTATTTGTATTGGAAACAACATTGTCATATGTCTTTTCTTGGATCTAAATAATACGAAACCTCGCTCTATGATTTGAAGCTAAAATCCTCAAATATGGTAAAATAGTGACTTTTTTCACGTTTTTCATGTAGTTTGATATTACGTAAATATATTCATTTTTACCAATATTTCGATACTATTTCATGTAGTGTCACGATATGTGATTTGGCCTTCAAATCTCAGAATTTCGCATAATATTGCATTTTAAGCAAGTTTTCTTGCATTTTGTTTCGTACGACAAATCATCGAATATAGCAATATTTTGACGTTTATCATCTCCTTTTCCTTCATGTGATTTAAATAAAATATGATCGAATTAGGCAATATTTTGCCATTTTTCCACGTTTTAGTGAATTTTCTGTCTATGGGTATTAATTCATTATATATACGATAAATATTATGCAAACACATAATTGATTAGATAATAACCTTAAATAATTCATTTTCAATCATCTATTTCTTTCTCGTTAAAATACTGAGTAAGATATTGAAAAGGGGAGAAGTTCGGTTGTATTGCATATATCGACGTTTCAGCCGGATTAGAGCGGTTTTACGTGTACATCTTCCGTCGGTAATATATAAACAGAAAATCAAAAACATTTTAGATAAATCTAATGAAAACACATTTTTTTTTATCGTTTGTATTGGAAACAACATTATCATATGTCTTTTCTTGGATCTAAATAATACGAAACCTCGCTCTATGATTTGAATTTAAATTCCTCAAATATGGTTGAATAGTGACTTTTTCACGTTTTTCATGTAGTTTGATATTACGTAAATATATTCATTTTTACCAATATTTCGATACTATTTCAAGTAGTATCAAGATATGTGATTTCGCCTTCAAATCTCAGAATTTCGCATAATGTTGCCTTTTAAGCAAGTTTTCTTCCATTTTGTTTCCTACGAAAAATCGTCGAATTTAGCAATATTTTGACGTTTATCATCCCCTTTTCCTTTATGAGATTTAAACAAAATATCATCGAATAAGGCAATATTTTGCCGTTTTTCCACGTTTTTGTGAATTTTCAGTTTATTGTTATTAATTCATTAAACATACGATAAAAATGATGTAAACACATAATTGATTAGAAATTTACCTTAAATACTTCATTTTCAATCAACCATTTGTTTCTCGTTAAAATAATGAGTTGGATATTGAAAAGGGGAGAAGTTCGGTTTTTATTGCATATATCGACGTTTCAGTCGGATTATAGCGATTTTACGTGTACATCTTCCATCGGTAATATGAACGGAAATTCAGGAACATTTAATTAATTCTAATGAAAACACATTGGTTTTATCATTTGTATTGGAAACAACATTTTCATATGTCTTTTCTTAGATCTAAATAATACGAAACCTCGCTCTATGATTTGAAGATAAAATCCTCAAATATAGTAAAATTGTGACTTTTTTCACGTTTTTCATGTAGTTTGATATTACGTAAATATTTTCATTTTTACCAATATTTCGATACTATTTCATGTAGTATCACGATATGTGATTTGTCTTCAAATCTCAGAATTTCGCATAGTATTATGTATACAAATATATATATATACAGAAACTTTTAAGCAAGTTACTTGCATTTTGTTTCGTACGAAAAATCATCGAATTTAGCAATATTTTGACGTTTATCATCTCCTTTTCCTTTATGTGGTTTAAACAAAATATCATCGAATTAGGCAATATTTTGCCGTTTTTCCAAGTTTTTGTGAATTTTCAGTCTATGGGTATTAATTCATTATACATACGATAAAAATGATGCAAACACATAATTGATTAGATAATAACCTTAAATAATTCATTTTCAATCATCTATTTGTTTCTCGTTAAAATACTGAGTAAGATTTTGAAAAGGGGAGAAGTTCGGTTTTATTGCATATATCGACGTTTCAGCCGGATTAGAGCGGTTTTACGTGTACATCTTCCATCTGTAATATAAACGGAAAATCAGGAACATTTTAGTTAATTCTAATGAAAACACATTGGTTTTATCATTTGTATTGGAAACAACATTGTCGTATGTCTTTTCTTGGATCTAAATAATACGAAACCTCACTCTATGATTTGAAGTTAAAATCCTCAAATATGGTAAAATAGTGACTTTTTTCACGTTTTTCATGTACTTTGATATTACGTATATATATTCATTTTTACCAATATTTCGATACTATTTCATGTAGTATCACGATATGTGATTTGGCCTTCAAATCTCAGAATTTCGCATAATATTGCATTTTAAGCAAGTTTTCTTCCATTTTGTTTCGTACGAAAAATCATCGAATATAGCAATATTTTGACGTTTATCATCTCCTTTTCCTTCATGTGATTTAAATAAAATATGATCGAATTAGGCAATATTTTGCCATTTTTCCACGTTTTAGTGAATTTTCTGTCTATGGGTATTAATTCATTATATATACGATAAATATTATGCAAACACATAATTGATTAGATAATAACCTTAAATAATTCATTTTCAATCATCTATTTCTTTCTCGTTAAAATACTGAGTAAGATATTGAAAAGGGGAGAAGTTCGGTTGTATTGCATATATCGACGTTTCAGCCGGATTAGAGCGGTTTTACGTGTACATCTTCCATCGGTAATATAAACGGAAAATCAGGAACATTTTAGTTAATTCTAATGAAAACACATTGGTTTTATCATTTGTATTGGAAACAACATTGTCATATGTCTTTTCTTGGATCTAAATAATACGAAACCTCGCTCTATGATTTGAAGCTAAAATCCTCAAATATGGTAAAATAGTGACTTTTTTAACGTTTTTCATGTAGTTTGATAATACGTAAATATATTCATTTTTACCAATATTTCGATACTATTTCATGTAATATCACGATATGTGATTTGTCTTCAAATCTCAGAATTTCGCATAATATTGCATTTTAAGCAAGTTTTCTTGCATTTTGTTTCGTACGAAAAATCATCGAATTTAGCAATATTTTGACGTTTATCATCTCCTTTTCCTTTATGTGATTTAAATAAAATATGATCGAATTAGGCAATATTTTGCCATTTTTCCACGTTTTTGTGAATTTTCTGTCTATGGGTATTAATTCATTATATATACGATAAAAATTATGCAAACACATAATTGATTAGAGAATAACCTTAAATACTTCAGTTTCAATCATCTATTTCTTTCTCGTTAATTGATTAGATATTTACCTTAAATACTTCATTTTCAATCATCTATTTGTTTCTCGTTAAAATATTGAGTAAGATATTGAAAAGGGGAGAAGTTCGGTTTTTATTGCATATATCGACGTTTCAGCCGGATTAGAGCGGTTTTACGTGTACATCTTCCATCGGTAATATATAAACAGAAAATCAAAAACATTTTAGTTAATTCTAATGAAAACACATTTATTTTTATCGTTTGTATTGGAAACAACATTGTCATATGTCTTTTCTTGGATCTAAATAATACGAAACCTCGCTCTATGATTTGAAGTTAAATTCCTCAAATATGGTTAAATAGTGACTTTTTCACGTTTTTCATGTAGTTTGATATTACGTAAATGTATTCATTTTTACCAATATTTCGATACTATTTCAAGTAGTATCAAGATATGTGATTTCGCCTTCAAATCTCAGAATTTCGCATAATGTTGCATTTTAGCAAGTTTTCTTGCATTTTGTTTCGTACGAAAAATAGTCGAATTTAGCAATATTTTGACGTTCATCATCCCCTTTTCCTTAATGTGATTTAAACAAAATATCATCGAATAAGGCCATATTTTGCCGTTTTTCCACGTTTTTGTGAATTTTCAGTTTATTGTTATTAATTCATTAAATATACGATAAAAATGATGCAAACACATAATTGATTAGAAATTTACCTTAAATACTTCATTTTCAATCAACCATTTGTTTCTCGATAATATACTGAGTTGGATATTGAAAAGGGGAGAAGTTCGGTTTTTATTGCATATATCGACGTTTCAGTCGGATTATAGCGGTTTTACGTGTACATCTTCCATCGGTAATATGAACGGAAAATCAGGAACATTTAATTAATTCTAATGAAAACACATTGGTTTTATCATTTGTATTGGAAACAACATTGTCATATGTCTTTTCTTAGATCTAAATAATACGAAACCTCGCTCTATGATTTGAAGATAAATTCCTCAAATATGGTAAAATAGTGACTTTTTTCTCGTTTTTCATGTAGTTTGATATTACGTAAATATTTTCATTTTTACCAATACTTCGATACTATTTCATGTAGTATGACGATATGTGATTTGGCCTTCAAATCTCATAATTTCGCATAATATTGCATTTTAAGCAAGTTTTCTTGCATTTTGTTTCGTACGAAAAATCATCGAATTTAGCAATATTTTGACGTTTATCATCTCCTTTTCCTTTATGTGATTTAAACAAAATATCATCGAATTAGGCAATATTTTGCCGTTTTTCCAAGTTTTTGTGAATTTTCAGTCTATGGGTTTTAATTCATTATATATACGATAAAAATGATGCAAACACATAATTGATTAGATAATAACCTTAAATACTTCATTTTCAATCATCTATTTGTTTCTCGTTAAAATACTGAGTAAGATATTTAAAAGGGGAGAAGTTCGTTTTTTATTGCATATATCGACGTTTCAGCCGGATTAGAGCGGTTTTACGTGTACATTTTCCAATTGTAATATATAAACAGAAAATCAAATACTTTTTAGTTAATTCTAATGAAAACACATTTATTTTTATCGTTTGTACTGGTGCCATTGTCATATGTCTTTTCTAGGATCTAAATAATACGAAACCTCGCTCTATGATTTGAAGTTAAATTCCTCAAATATGGTTAAATAGTGATTTTTTCACGTTTTTCATGTAGTTTGATATTACGTAAATATATTCATTTATACCAATATTTTGATACTATTTCAAGTAGTATCAAGATATGTGATTTCGTCTTCAAATCTTGGAATTTCGCATAATATTGCATTTTAAGCAAGTTTTCTTGCATTTTGTTTCGTACGAAAAATCGTCGAATTTAGCAATATTTTGACGTTTATCATCCCCTTTTTCTTTATGTGATTTAAACAAAATATCATCGAATAAGGCAATATTTTGCCGTTTTTCCACGTTTTTGTGAATTTTCAGTTTAATGTTATTAATTCATTAAATATACGATAAAAATTATGCAAACACATAATTGATTAGAAATTTACCTTAAATACTTCATTTTCAATCAACCATTTGTTTCTCGTTTAAATACTGAGTTGGATATTGAAAAGGGGAGAAGTTCGGTTTTTATTGCATATATCGACGTTTCAGCAGGATTAGAGCGGTTTTACGTGTACATCTTCCATCGGTAATATAAACGGAAAATCAAGAACATTTAGTTAATTCTAATGAAAACATTGTTTTTTATCATTTGTATTGGAAACAACATTGTCATATGTCTTTTCTTGGATCTAAATAATACGAAACCTCGCTCTATGATTTGAAGCTAAAATCCTCAAATATGGTAAAATAGTGACTTTTTTCACGTTTTTCATGTAGTTTGATATTACGTAAATATATTCATTTTTACCAATATTTCGATACTATTTCATGTAGTGTCACGATATGTGATTTGGCCTTCAAATCTCAGAATTTCGCATAATATTGCATTTTAAGCAAGTTTTCTTGCATTTTGTTTCGTACGACAAATCATCGAATTTAGCAATATTTTGACGTTTATCATCTCCTTTTCCTTTATGTGATTTAAACAAAATATCATCGAATTAGGCAATATTTTGCCGTTTTTCCAAGTTTTTGTGAATTTTCAGTCTATGGGTATTAATTCATTATATATACGATAAAAATCATGCAAACACATAATTGATTAGATAATAACCTTAAATAATTCATTTTCAATCATCTATTTGTTTCTCGTTAAAATACTGAGTAAGATATTGAAAAGGGGAGAAGTTCGGTTTTTATTGCATATATCGACGTTTCAGCCGGATTAGAGCGGTTTTACGTGTACATCTTCCATCGGTAATATAAACGGAAAATCAGGAACATTTTAGTTAATTCTAATGAAAACACATTGGTTTTATCATTTGTATTGGAAACAACATTGTCATATGTCTTTTCTTGGATCTAAATAATACGAAACCTCGCTCTATGATATGAAGATAAAATCCTCAAATATAGTAAAATAGTGACTTTTTCACGTTAATCATGTAGTTTGATATTAGGTAAATATATTCATTTTTACCAATATTTCGATGCTATTTCATGAAGTATTACGATATGTGATTTGGCCTTTAAATCTCAGAATGTCGCATTATATTGCATTTTAAGCAAGTTTTCTTCCATTTTGTTTCGTACGAAAAATCATCGAATTTAGCAATATTTTGACGTTTATCATCTCCTTTTCCTTTATGTGATTTAAATAAAATATGATCGAATTAGGCAATATTTTGCCATTTTTCCACGTTTTTGTGAATTTTCTGTCTATGGGTATTAATTCATTATATATACGATAAAAATTATGCAAACACATAATTGATTAGAGAATAACCTTAAATACTTCAGTTTCAATCATCTATTTCTTTCTCGTTAATTGATTAGATATTTACCTTAAATACTTCATTTTCAATCATCTATTTGTTTCTCGTTAAAATATTGAGTAAGATATTGAAAAGGGGAGAAGTTCGGTTTTTATTGCATATATCGACGTTTCAGCCGGATTAGAGCGGTTTTACGTGTACATCTTCCATCGGTAATATATAAACAGAAAATCAAAAACATTTTAGTTAATTCTAATGAAAACACATTTATTTTTATCGTTTGTATTGGAAACAACATTGTCATATGTCTTTTCTTGGATCTAAATAATACGAAACCTCGCTCTATGATTTGAAGTTAAATTCCTCAAATATGGTTAAATAGTGACTTTTTCACGTTTTTCATGTAGTTTGATATTACGTAAATGTATTCATTTTTACCAATATTTCGATACTATTTCAAGTAGTATCAAGATATGTGATTTCGCCTTCAAATCTCAGAATTTCGCATAATGTTGCATTTTAGCAAGTTTTCTTGCATTTTGTTTCGTACGAAAAATAGTCGAATTTAGCAATATTTTGACGTTCATCATCCCCTTTTCCTTAATGTGATTTAAACAAAATATCATCGAATAAGGCCATATTTTGCCGTTTTTCCACGTTTTTGTGAATTTTCAGTTTATTGTTATTAATTCATTAAATATACGATAAAAATGATGCAAACACATAATTGATTAGAAATTTACCTTAAATACTTCATTTTCAATCAACCATTTGTTTCTCGATAATATACTGAGTTGGATATTGAAAAGGGGAGAAGTTCGGTTTTTATTGCATATATCGACGTTTCAGTCGGATTATAGCGGTTTTACGTGTACATCTTCCATCGGTAATATGAACGGAAAATCAGGAACATTTAATTAATTCTAATGAAAACACATTGGTTTTATCATTTGTATTGGAAACAACATTGTCATATGTCTTTTCTTAGATCTAAATAATACGAAACCTCGCTCTATGATTTGAAGATAAATTCCTCAAATATGGTAAAATAGTGACTTTTTTCTCGTTTTTCATGTAGTTTGATATTACGTAAATATTTTCATTTTTACCAATACTTCGATACTATTTCATGTAGTATGACGATATGTGATTTGGCCTTCAAATCTCATAATTTCGCATAATATTGCATTTTAAGCAAGTTTTCTTGCATTTTGTTTCGTACGAAAAATCATCGAATTTAGCAATATTTTGACGTTTATCATCTCCTTTTCCTTTATGTGATTTAAACAAAATATCATCGAATTAGGCAATATTTTGCCGTTTTTCCACGTTTTTGTGAATTTTCAGACTATGGGTATTATTTCATTATATATACGATAAAAATGATGCAAACACATAATTGATTTGATAATAACCATAAATACTTCATTTTCAATCATCTATTTGTTTCTCGTTAAAATACTGAGTAAAATATTGAAAAGGGGAGAAGTTCGGTTTTTATTGCATATATCGACGTTTCAGCCGGATTAGAGCGGTTTTACGTGTACATCTTCCATCGGTAATATAAACGGAAAATCAGGAACATTTTAGTTAATTCTAATTAAAACACATTGGTTTTATCATTTGTATTGGAAACAACATTGTCATATGTCTTTTCTTGGATCTAAATAATACGAAACCTCGCTCTATGATTTGAAGTTAAAATCCTCAAAAATGATAAAATAGTGACTTTTTCACGTTTTTCATGTAGTTTGATATTACGTAAATATATTCATTTTTACCAATATTTCGATACTATTCATGTAGTATCACGATATGTGATTTGGCCTTTAAATCTCAGAATGTCGCATAATATTGCATTTTAAGCAAGTTTTCTTGCATTTTGTTTCGTACGAAAAATCATCGAATTTAGCAATATTTGACGTTTATCATCCCTTTTTCCTCTATGTGATTTAAACAAAATATCATCGAATTAAGCAATATTTTGCCGTTTTTCCACGTTTTTGTGAATTTTCAGTTTATGGGTATTAATTCATTATATATACGATAAAAATGATGCAAACACATAAATGATTAGATAATAACCTTAAATACTTCATTTTCAATCATCTATTTGTTTCTCGTTAAAATACTGAGTAAGATATATAAAAGGGGAGAAGTTCGGTTTTTATTGCATATATCGACGTTTCAGCCGGATTAGAGCGGTTTTACGTGTACATCTTCCATCGGTAATATAAACGGAAAATCAGGAACATTTTAGTTAATTCTAATGAAAACACATTGGTTTTATCATTTGTATTGGAAACAACATTTTCATATGTCTTTTCATGGATCTAAATAATACGAAACCTCACTCTATGATTTGAAGTTAAAATCCTCAAAAATATTAAAATAGTGACCTTTTCACGTTAATCATGTAGTTTGATATTACGTAAATATATTCATTATTACCAATATTTCGATGCTATTACATGAAGTATCACGATATGTGATATGGCCTTTAAATCTCAGAATGTCGCATTATATTGCATTTTAAGCAAGTTTTCTTGCATTTTGTTTCGTACGAAAAATCATCGAATTTAGCAAAATTTTGACGTTTATCATCCCCTTTTCCTCTATGTGATTTAAACAAAATATCATCGAATTAGGCAATATTTTGCCGTTTTTCCACGTTTGTGTGAATTTTCAGTCTATGAGTATTAATTCATTATACATACGATAAAAATGATGCAAACACATAATTGATTAGATAATAACCTTAAATACTTCATTTTCAATCATCTATTTGTTTCTCGTTAAAATACTGAGTAAGATATTGAAAAGGGGAGAAGTTCGGTTTTTATTGCATATATCGACGTTTCAGCCGGATTAGAGCGGTTTTACGTGAACATCTTCCATCGGTAATATATAAACAGAAAATCAAAAACATTTTAGCTAATTCTAATGAAAACACATTTATTTTTATCGTTTGTACTGGTGCCATTGTCATATGTCTTTTCTTGGATCTAAATAATACGAAACCTCGCTCTATGATTTGAAGTTAAAATCCTCAAATATGGTAAAATAGTGACTTTTTTCACGTTTTTCATGTACTTTGATATTACGTATATATATTCATTTTTACCAATATTTCGATACTATTTCATGTAGTATCACGATATGTGATTTAGCCTTCAAATCTCAGAATTTCGCATAATATTGCATTTTAAGCAAGTTTTCTTCCATTTTGTTTCGTACGAAAAATCATCGAATTTAGCAATATTTTGACGTTTATCATCTCCTTTTCCTTTATGTGATTTAAATAAAATATGATCGAATTAGGGAATATTTTGCCATTTTTCCACGTTTTTGTGAATTTTCTGTCTATGGGTATTAATTCATTATATATACGATAAAAATTATGCAAACACATAATTGATTAGATAATAACCTTAAATACTTCAGTTTCAATCATCTATTTGTTTCTCGTTAATTGATTAGATAATAACCTTAAATACTTCATTTTCAATCATCTATTTGATTCTCGTTAAAATACTGAGTAAGATATTGAAAAGGGGAGAAGTTCGGTTTTTATTGCATATATCGACGTTTCAGCCGGATTAGAGCGGTTTTACGTGTACATCTTCCATCGGTAATATAAACGGAAAATCAGGAACATTTTAGTTAATTCTAATTAAAACACATTGGTTTTATCATTTGTATTGGAAACAACATTGTCATATGTCTTTTCATGGATCTAAATAATACGAAACCTCGCTCTATGATTTGAAGTTAAAATCCTCAAGTATGGTAAAATAGTGACTTTTTTCACGTTTTTCATGTACTTTGATATTACGTATATATATTAATTTTTACCAATATTTCGATACTATTTCATGTAGTATCACGATATGTGATTTGGCCTTCAAATCTCAGAATTTCGCATAATATTGCATTTTAAGCAAGTTTTCTTGCACTTTGTTTCGTACGAAAAATCATCAAATTTAGCAATATTTTGACGTTTATCATCTCCTTTTCCTTTATGTGATTTAAATAAAATATCATCGAATTAGGCAAGATTTTGCCATTTTTCCACGTTTTTGTGAACTTTCTGTCTATGGGTATTAATTCATTATATATACGATAAAAATTATGCAAACATATAATTGATTAGATAATAACCTTAAATACTTCATTTTCAATCATCTATTTGTTTCTCGTTAAAATACTGAGTAAGATATTGAAAAGGGGAGAAGTTCGGTTTTTATTGCATTTATCGACGTTTCAGCCGGATTAGAGCGGTTTTACGTGTACATCTTCCATCGGTAATATATAAACAGAAAATCAAAAACATTTAGGTTAATTCTAATGAAAACACATTTATTTTTATCGTTTGTACTGGTGCCATTGTCATATGTCTTTTCTTGGATCTAAATAATACGAAACCTCGCTCTATGATTTGAAGTTAAATTCCTCAAATATGGTTAAATAGTGACTTTTTTCACGTTTTTCATGTAGTTTTATATTACGTAAATATATTCATTTTTACCAATATTTCGATACTATTTCAAGTAGTATCAAGATATGTGATTTCGTCTTCAAATCTCAGAATTTCGCATAATATTGCATTTTAAGCAAGTTTTCTTGCATTTTGTTTCGTACGAAAAATCGTCGAATTTAGCAATATTTTACCGTTTATCATCCCCTTTTCCTTTATATGATTTAAACAAAATATCATCGAATAAGGCAATATTTTGCCGTTTTTCCACGTTTTTGTGAATTTTCATTTTATTGTTATTAATTCATTAAATATACGATAAAAATGATGCAAACACATAATTGATTAGAAATTTACCTTAAATACTTCAATTTCAATCAACCATTTGTTTCTCGTTAAAATACTGAGTTGGATATTGAAAAGGGGAGAAGTTCGGTTTTTATTGCATATATCGACGTTTCAGCCGGATTAGAGTGGTTTTACGTGTACATCTTCCATCGGTAATATAAACGGAAAATCAGGAACATTTTAGTTAATTTTAATGAAAACACATTGGTTTTATCATTTGTATTGGAAACAACATTGTCATATGTCTTTTCTTGGATCTAAATAATACGAAACCTCGCTCTATGATTTGAAGTTAAAATCCTCAAATATGGTAAAATAGTGACTTTTTTCACGTTTTTCATGTACTTTGATATTACGTATATATATTCATTTTTACCAATATTTTGATACTATTTCATGTAGTATCACGATATGTGATTTGGCCTTCAAATATCAGAATTTCGCATAATATTGCATTTGAAGCAAGTTTTCTTGCATTTTGTTTCGTACGAAAAATCATCGAATTTAGCAATATTTTGACGTTTATCATCTCCTTTTCCTTTATGTGATTTAAATAAAATATCATCGAATTAGGCAATATTTTGCCATTTTTCCACGTTTTTGTGAATTTTCTGTCTATGGGTATTAATTCATTATATATACGATAAAAATTATGCAAACACATAGTTGATTAGATAATAACCTTAAATACTTCAGTTTCAATCATCTATTTGTTTCTCGTTAAAATACTGAGTAAGATATTGCAAAGGGGAGAAGTTCGGTTTTTATTGCACATATCGACGTTTCAGCCGGATTAGAGCGGTTTTACGTGTACATCTTCCATCGGTAATATAAACGGAAAATCAAGAACATTTTAGTTAATTCTAATGAAAACATTGTTTTTTATCATTTGTATTGGAAACAACATTGTCATATGTCTTTTCTTGGATCTAAATAATACGAAACCTCGCTCTATGATTTGAAGTTAAAATCCTCAAATATGATAAAATAGTGACTTTTTCACGTTTTTCATGTAGTTTGATATTACGTAAATATATTCATTTTTACCAATATTTCGATACTATTCATGTAGTATCACGATATGTGATTTGGCCTTCAAATCTCAGAATGTCGCATAATATTGCATTTTAAGCAAGTTTTCTTGCATTTTGTTTCGTACGAAAAATCATCGAATTTAGCAATATTTTGACGTTTATCATCCCCCTTTTCCTTTATGTGATTTAAACAAAATATCATCGAATTAAGCAATATTTTGCCGTTTTTCCACGTTTTTGTGAATTTTCAGTTTATGGGTATTAATTCATTATATATACGATAAAAATGATGCAAACACATAAATGATTAGATAATAACCTTAAATACTTCATTTTCAATCATCTATTTGTTTCTCGTTAAAATACTGAGTAAGATATATAAATGGGGAGAAGTTCGATTTTTATTGCATATATCGACGTTTCAGCCGGATTAGAGCGGTTTTACATGTACATCTTCAATCGGTAATATTTGTATTGGAAACAACATTGTCATATGTCTTTTCTTGGATCTAAATAATACGAAACCTCGCTCTATGATTTGAAGTTAAAATCCTCAAATATGGTAAAATAGTGACTTTTTTCACGTTTTTCATGTACTTTGATATTACGTATATATATTCATTTTTACCAATATTTTGATACTATTTCACGTAGAATCACGATATGTGATTTAGCCTTCAAATCTCAGAATTTCGCATAATATTCCATTTTCAGCAAGTTTTCTTGCGTTTTGTTTCATACGAAAAATCATCGAATTTAGCAATATTTTGACGTTTATCATCCCCTTTTCCTTTATGTGATTTAAACAAAATATCATCGAATTAGGCAATATTTTGCCGTTTTTCGACGTTTTTGTGAATTTTCAGTTTATTCGTATTAATTCATTAAATATATGCCAAAAATCATGCAGACACATAATTGATTAGAAATTAACCTTAAACACCTCATTTTCAATCACCTATTTGTTTCTCGTTAAAATACTGATTAAGGTATTGAAAAGGGGAGAAGTTCGGTTTTTATTGCATATATCGACGTTTCAGCCGGTATAGAGCGGTTATACGTGTACATCTTCCATCGGTAATGTAAACGGAAAATCAGGAACATTTTAGATAATTCTAATGAAAACACATTGATTTTTATCATTTGTATTGGAAACAACATTGTCATATGTCTTTTCTTGGATCTAAATAATACGAAACCTCGCTTTATGATTCGAAGGTAAAATCCTCAAATTTGGTATAATAGTGACTTTTTTCACGTTTATCATTTAGTTTGGTATTACGTAAATATATTCAATTTTTTACCAATATTTCGTTACTATTTCATGTAGAATCACGATATGTGATTTAGCCTTCAAATCTCAGAATTTCGCATAATATTCCATTTTCAGCTTGTTTTCTTGCGTTTTGTTTCGTACGAAAAATCATTGAATTTAGCAATATTTTCACGTTTATCATCTCCTTTTATTTTATGTGATTTAAACAAAATATCATGGAATTAGGCAAGATTTTACCGTTTTTCCACGTTTTTTGTGAATTTTTCGTTTATTGTTATTAATTCATTATATATACGATAAAAATGATGCAAACACATAATTGATTAGAAAATAACCTTAAATACTTCATTTTCAATCAACTATTTGTTTCTCGTTTAAATACTGAGTAAGATATTGAAAAAGGGGAAAAGTTCTGTTTTTATTGCATATATCGACGTTTCAGCCGGATTAGAGCGGTTTTACGTGTGCATCTTCCATCTGTAATATAAACGGAAAATCAGGAACATTTTAGTTAATTTAAATGAAAACTGTTACGGCCCTCTCGGGTCCCAACCGGGTTCTTTCTCTGATGTTGTTAGAGGTAGGGTATCCGGCCCCAAGCTAGTAGTGGCTTTCAAGGGATGTGATCCGTAACGCAAGTAAATAGAAGGGGAAGGGAGACAAAGGCAAAAACTTAATAATATAATTGTCACCATCACCATAAATAATAAATATCTTATCACACGGGGGAGGTATTAACACTATTATATACAATGTGGTCTTCCTCTGAAGACTCTGTACGTTCACGGTGCTCGACGATGCTTAGCTCTCGGTCCTCTTGTGGCCTCACGACGAATCCTTCGATTCTCTTGAGTCTACCCTGGCCACAGGCCAGCCAAATCACAGTTCCACTGGGGGCACCATCGTGGAGGCAGAGGCTCAAGAGAGTGCTGCAAAAGGCTCAAGAGAGGGATGCTGATGCTCCAGAGAGGGATGCAGAGGCTCGAGAGAGTGATGCAGAGGCTCAAGAGAGAAAGGCAGAGGCTTAAGAGTGATGCAGAGGTACAAGACAGTGATGCAGAGGATCAAGAGAACGATGCAGATGCTCAAGAGAGTGATGCAGAGGATCAAGAGGTAAAGGCAGAGGCTTAAGTTAGTGATGCAGAGGATCAAGAGAGGGAAGCAGAGGCTTAAATTAAGAGAGTGATGCAGAGGCCGAAGAGAGTGATGCAGAGGCTGAAGAGAGTGTTGCAGAGGCTTACGAAAGTGATGCAGAGGCTCAAGAGAGGGATGCAGAGGCTCAAGAGAGTGATGCAGACGCTTAATAGAGGGATGCAGATGTTCAAGAGAGTGATGCAGAGGCTTACGAGAGGGATGCAGAGGCTCAAGAGAATGATGCAGAGGCTCAAGCGAGGGATGCAAAGGTTCAAGAGAGTGATTCAGAGGCTTATGAGAGTGATGCAGAGGATCAAGAGAGGGATGAAGAAGCTGAATAGAGTGATGCAGAGGCTCAAGAGAGGGATGCAAAGGTTCAAGAGAGTGATTCAGAGGCTTACGAGAGTGATGCCGAGGCTTAAGTGAGTGAGGTTGAGGCTTAGGAGAGGGATGCAGAGGCTTAAGAGGGTGATGCAGAGGCTCAAGAGAGTGATGCAGAGGCTCAAGAGAGGGATGCAGGGGCTCAAGAGAGTGATGCAGAGGCTCAAGTGAGGGATGCGGAGGCACAAGAGAGGGATGCAGAGGCTCAAGAGAGTGATGCAGACGCTTAATAGAGGGATGCAGAGGTTCAAGAGAGTGATGCAGAGGCTTAAGAGAGTGACGAAGAGGCTGAAGAGAGTGATGCAGAGGCTGAAGAGAGTGATGCAGAGGCTCAAAAGAGGGATGCTGAGGCTCCAGAGAGGGATGCAGAGGCTCAAGAGAGTGATGCTGAGGCTGAAGAGAGAGATGCAGAGGCTCCAGAGAGTGATGCAGAGGCTCAAGAGAGTGATGCAGAGGCTGAAGAGAGAGACGCAGAAGCTTAAGAGAATGATGGAGTGGATTAAGAAAGGGATGCAGGGGCTTAAGAGAGTGATGCAGAGGCTCAAGAAAGTAATGCAGAGGATCATGAGAATGATGCAGAGGCTCAAGAGAGTGATGCAGAGGATCAAGAGAGGGATGCTGAGGCTCAAGTGAGGGATGGAGAGGCTTAGAAGAATGATGCAGAGGCTCAAGAGAGGGATTCAGAGGCTCAAGCGAGTGATACAGAGGCTCAAGAGAGTGATGTATAGGCTTAAGAGAGTGATGCAGAGGCTCAAGAGACGGATGCAGAGGCTGAGGAGAGTGATGCAGAGGCTAAAGAGAGTGATGCAGAGGCTTAAGAGAGTGATGCAGAGGCTAAAGAGAGGGATGCAGAGGCTTAGGAGAGGGATGCAGAGGCTCAAGAGAGTGATGCAGAGGCTCAAGCGAGTGATGCAGATGCTTAGGAGAATGATGCAGAGGCTCAAGAGAGGGATGCAGAGGCTGAAGAGAGTGATGCAGAGGCTTACGTGAGTGATGCAGAGGCTTAAGAGAGGGATGCAGAGGCTCAAGAGAGTGATGTAGAGGCTCAAGAGAGTGATGCAGAGGCTCAAGCGAGTGATGCTGAGGATCATGAGAATGATGCAGAGGCTCAAGAGAGTGATGCAAAGGATCAGGAGAGGGAAGCAGAGGTTTAAGAGAGTGATGCAGAGGCCGAATAGAGTGATGCAGAGGCTTAAGAGAGTGATGAAGAGGCTGAAGAGAGTGATGCAGATGCTCAAAAGAGTTATTCAGAGGCTAAGGAGAGTGATGCAGAGGCCACAAGAGAGTGATGCAGAGGCTGAAAAGATTGTTGCAGAGGCTCATGAGAGTGATGCAGAGGCTCAAGAGAGGGATGCAGAGGCTCAAGAGAGGGATGAAGGGGCTAAAAAGAGTGATGCAGAGGCTGAAGAGAGAGATGCAGAGGCTTAAGAGAGTGATGCAGAGGTTCAAGAGAGTGATGCAGATGCACAAGTGAATGATGTAGAGGCTTAAGAGAGGGATGAAGATGCTCAAGAGAATGATGCAGGGGCTCAAAAGAATGATGCAGAGGCTTAAGCGAGGGATGCAGAGGATCAGGAGAGTGATGCAGAGGTTTAAGAGAGGAATGCAGAGGCTGACGAGAATGATGCAGAGGCTTAAGAGAGGGATGCAGAGGCGGAAGAGAGTGATGCAGAGGCTCAAGAGAGTGATGCAAAGGCTTAAGAGAGGGATGCAGAGGCTAAAGAGAATGATGTAGAGGCCTAAATGAGTGATGCAGAGGGTCAGGAGAGTGATGCAGTGGATGAAGAGAATGATACAGAGCCTTAAGAGAGTGATGCAGAGGCTTAAGAGAGGGTTGCAGAGGCTAAAGAGAGTGATGCAGAGGCTTAAGAGAGGGATGCATAGGCTCAAGAGAATGAAGAAGAGGCTGAAGAGTGTGTTGCAGAGGCTCAAAAGAGGGATGCTGAGGCTCCAGAGAGGGATGCAGAGGCTCAAGAGAGTGATGCAGAGGCTGAAGAGAGAGACGCAGAAGCTTAAGAGAGTGATGCAGTGGATTAAGAGAGGGTTGCAGGGGCTTAAGAGAGTGATGCAGAGGCTCAAGAGAGTAATGCAGAGGATCATGAAAATGATGCAGATGCTCAAGAGAGTGATGCAGAGGATCAAGAGAGGGATGCTGAGGCTAAAATGAGGGATAGAGAGGATTAGAAGAATGATGCAGAGGCTCAAGAGAGTGATGCAGAGGCTCAAGAGAGGGATGCAGAGGCTCAAGAGAGTGATGCAGAGGCTCAAGAGAGTGATGCAGAGGCTAAAGAGAGGGATGCAGAGGCTTAAGAGAGGGATGCAGAGGCTCAAGAGAGTGATGCAGAGGCTCAAGCGAGTGATGCAGATGCTTAGGAGAATGATGCAGAGGCTCAAGAGAGTGATGCAGAGGCTTAAGTGAGTGATGCAGAGGCTTAAGAGAGGGATGCAGAGGCTCAAGAGAGGGATGCAGAGGCTCAAGAGAGTGATGCAGAAGCTTAAGAGAGGGATGCAGAGGCTCAAGAGAATGATGCAGAGGCTCAAGAGAGTGCTGCAGAGGCTCAAGAGAGGGTTGCTGAGGCTCCAGAGAGGGATGCAGAGGGTCAAGAGAGTGATGAAGAGGCTGAAGAGAGAGATGTAGAGGCTCCAGAGAGGGATGCAGAGGCTCAAGAGAGGAATGCAGAGGCTTAAGAGAGTGATGCAAAGACTCAAGAGAGGGAGGCAGAGGCTCATGAAAAGGATGCAGGAGTTCAAGAGAGCGATGCTGAGGCTCAAGAAAGGGATGCAGAGGCTTAAGAAAGTGATGCAGAGGCTTAAAATAGGGATGCAGAGGCTCAAGAGAGTGATGCTGAGGCTCAAGAGAGGGATGCAGGGGCCCAAGAGAGTGATGCAGATGCTCAGGAGAGGGATGCAGAGGATGAAGAGAGTGATACAGAGGCTCAAGAGAGGGAATGAGAGGCCCAAGAAAGGGATGCAGAGGCTTAAGAGAGTGATACAGAGTCTGAAGAGAGTGTTGCAAAGGCTCAAGAGAGTGATGCAGAGACTCAAAAGAGTTATGCAGAGGCTCAAGATAGTGAAGCAGAGGCTTACGAGAGTGATGCAGAGGCTCAAGAGAAGGATGTAGGGGCTCAAGAGAGTGATGCAGTAGCTCAAGAGAGTGATGCAGAGGCTTAAGAGAGTGGTGCAGAGGCTTAAGAGAGGGATGCAGAGGCTCAAGAGAGGGATGCAAAGGCTCATAAAAGGGGTACAGAGGCTCATGAGAGGGATGCAGAGGCTCAATAGAGGGATGGAAAGGCTCATAAAAGGGATGCAAAGGCTCATAAGAGGGATGCAGGGGCTCAAGAGAGGGATGCAGAGGCTCACGAGAGGGATGCAGAGACTCTTAAGAGTGATGCAGAGGCTTAAGAGAGGGTTGCAGAGGCTAAAGAGAGTGATGCAGAGGCTTAAGAGAGGGATGCATAGGCTCATAGGCTCTTATCTCTCATCTCTGCATCTGAGGCTCTTAAGCCTCTGCATCACTCTCTTCAGCCTCTGCATCCCTCTCATGAGCCTCTGCATCCCTCTATTGAGCCTTTGCATCACTCTCTTAAACCTCTGCATCCCTATCTTGAGCCTCTGCATCACTCTCAAGAGTCTCTGCATCCCTCTCGTGAGCCTCTGCATCCCTATCTTGAACCCCTGCATCCCTCTTATGAGCCTTTGCATGCCTTTTATGAGCCTTTCCATCCCTCTATTGGGCCTCTGCATCCCTCTCATGAGCCTCTGCACCCCTTTTATGAGCCTTTGCATCCCTCTCTTGAGCCTCTGCATCCCTCTCTTAAACCTCCGCATCACTCTCTTCAGGCTCTGCATCACTCTCTTGAGCCTCTGCATCCCCTCTCTTAAGCCACTGCACCACTCTCTTAAGCCTCTGCATCACTCTCTTGAGCTACTGCATCACTCTCTTGAGCCTCTACATCCTTCTCTTGAGCCTCTGCATAACTCTCGTAAGCCTCTGCTTCACTATCTTGAGCCTTTGCATAACTCTTTTGAGTCTCTGCATCACTCTCTTGAGCCTTTGCAACACTCTCTTCAGACTCTGTATCACTCTCTTAAGCCTCTGCATCCCTCTCTTGGACCTCTCATTCCCTCTCTTGAGCCTCTGCATCACTCTCTTCATCCTCTGCATCCCTCTCCTGAGCATCTGCATCACTCTCTTGGGCCCCTGCATCCCTCTCTCTTGAGCCTCTGCATCACTCTCTTGAGCCTCTGCATCCCTATTTTGAGCCTCTGCATCACTTTCTTAAGCCTCTGCATCCATTTCTTGAGCCTCAGCATCGCTCTCTTGAACTCCTGCATCCTTTTCATGAGCCTCTGCCTCCCTCTCTTGAGCCTTTGCATCACTCTCTTAAGCCTCTGCATCCCTCTCTTGAGCCTCTGCATCACTCTCGTAAGCCTATGCATCACTCTCTTGAGCCACTGCAAAACTCTCTCGAGCCTCTGCGTCACTCTCTTCATCCTTTGCATCCCTCTCTTGAGCATCTGCATCACTCTCTTCAGCCTCTGCATCCCTCTCTTGAGCCTCTGCATCATTCTCCTAAGCATCTCCATCACTCTCCTGAGCCTCTGCATCACTCTCTTGAGCCTCTGCATCCCTCTTTTAAGCCTCTGCATCACTCTCTTAAGACTCTTCATCACTCTCTTTAGCCTCCGCATCACTCTCATGATCCTCTGCATCACTCTCTTGAGCCTCTGCATCACTCTCTTGAGCCTCTACATCACTCTCTTGAGCCTCTGCACCACTCTCGTAAGCCTCTGCATCCCTCTCATAATCCTCTGCATCTCTCTTTTGAGCCTCCGCATCATTCTCTTGAACCTCTGCATCCCTCTCTTAAGCCTCTACATCATTCTCTTGAGCCTCTGCATCACTATCTTGAGCCTCTGCATCCCTCTCTGGAGCCTCTAGATCTCTCTCTTCAGCCTCTTCATCACTCTCTTGAGCCTCTGCATCCCTCTCTGGAGCCTCAGCAACCCTCTCTTGAGCCTCTGCAGCACTCTCTTGAGCCTCTGCATCATTCTCTTGAGCCTCTGCATCCCTCTCTTAAGCTTCTGCATCACTCTCTTGAGCCTCTGCATCCCTCTCTTGAGCCTCTGCATCCCTCCCTTAAGCCTCTGCATCACTCACTTAAGCCTCTGCATCACTCTCTTCAGCCTCTGCATCCCTCTCTTGAGCCTCTGCATCATTCTCCTAAGCATCTGCATCACTCGCTCGAGCCTCTGCATCACTCTCTTGAGCCTCTGCATCCCTCTCTTAAGCCTCTGCATCCCTCTCTTTAGCCCTCTGCATCATTCTCCTAAGCATCTGCATCACTCGCTCGAGCCTCTGCATCCCTCTCTTGAGCCTCTGCATCACTCTCTTGAGCCTATGCATCTCTCTCTTGAGCCTCTGTATCACTCTCTTGAGCCTCTGAATCCCTCTCTTGAGCCTTTGCATCATTCTTCTAAGCCTCTCTATCCCTCATTTGAGCCTCAGCATCCCTCTCTTGATCCTCTGCATCACTCTCTTGAGCTTCTGCATCATTCTCATGATCCTCTGCATTACTCTCTTGAGCCTCTGCATCACTCTCTTAAGCCCCTGCATCCCTCTCTTAATCCACTGCATCACTCTCTTAAGCTTCTGCGTCTCTCTCTTCAGCCTCTGCATCACTCTCTTGAGCCTCTGCATCCCTCTCTGGAGCCTCAGCATCCCTCTTTTGAGCCTCTGCAGCACTCTCTTCCCAGCAAACACAAATCATCTACACAACGTTCGCCTATCTCTTCCCATAGGTGTGGGAATGATTTGCATTGAGAATGGTGCAGGAGAGCCTTTGAGAAACTTTTACTCAAAAAATCCAAACACAAAGGTTTAATTATAAATTGTTTTTCTACAATTATTTTCTTCCAAATGTAAAACAAATAGTTTTTACATGTTTAAATATAAAATTTATGGTGTTTTTTTGTAAAATTCGTTAATAAATTGTGAATGATATATATTGGCTGAGTGAAACCTTTAAAATCCATTTAGTTATAATATGAACAGAAAAAAGTAGTTTTCCAAATTTTCTAAAAATCGCTCTTTTTAACACAATTTGACTCCTTATGCATTCCACTAAACACTAATATCATGTTTAAGTATATAATTTATGTATTATTCCCTAAGATAATTTATATAAATTATAAAAGTTGCTGGAAAGTGGTGAGAAAGAATCTGAAAACGTTTTGTTGTCTTATATTGGCGTGTTCTTATTAACTAGAGTGAGTAAGAGTGAGCGAGAGTGGGTAAGAGTGAGTAAGAGTGACTGAAGGTGAGTGAGAGTGCCAGAGAGTGTGTAAGTGTGAGTAACAGTGAGTATATGTAAGAGTGACTGAGAGTGAGTAAGAGTAAAAGTAAGGGTGACAGAATGAGTAAGAGTGAGAGTAAAGTGATTGAGAGTAAGGGTGAGTATGAGAGTAAGAGTGATTGAGAGTTAGAGTGAGAGTAAGAGTGATTGAGAGTTAGTGAGAGTAGGAGTGATTGAGAGTAAGAGTGATTGAGAGTAAGAGTGATTGAGAGTAAGAGTGATTGAGAGTAAGAGTGATTGGGAGTAAGAGTGATTGAGAGTAAGAGTGATTGAGAGTAAGAGTGATTGGGAGTAAGAGTGATTGGGAGTAGGAGTTAGAGTGAAAGCAGGAGTAAGAATGAGAATAAGAGTGATTGAGAGTAAGAGTGAGTAAGAGTAAGAATGAGAGTAAGAGTGATTGAGAGTAAGAGTGATTGAGAGTAAGAGTGATTGAGAGTAAGAGTGATTGGGAGTAAGAGTGATTGGGAGTAAGAGTAAGAGTGAGAGTAAGAGTAAGAATGAGAATAAGAGTGATTGAGAGTAAGAGTGATTGGGAGTAAGAGTAAGAGTAAGAATGAGAGTAGGAGTGATTGAGAGTAGGAGTGATTGGGAGTAGGAGTGATTGGGAGTAAGAGTGATTGAGAGTAAGAGTAATTGAGAGTAAGAGTATGAGAGTAAGAGTGAGAGAGTGAGTATGAATGGGTAAGGCCGGGTGACTGAGAGTGAGTAAGAGTGACAGAGTAAGAATGACAGAGTAAGAGTGATAGAGAGTAAGAATGACAGAGAGTAAGAGTGACAGAGAGTAAGAGTGACAGAGAGTAAGAGTGACAGAGAGTAAGAGTGACAGAGAGTAAGAGTGACAGAGAGTAAGAGTGACAGAGAGTAAGAGTGACAGAGAGTAAGAGTGACAGAGTAAGAGTGAGTATGAGAGTGAGTAAGGATGACTGAGAGAAAGAGTGAGTAATAGTGCGTAAGAGTGATTGAGAGTTAGAGTGAGAGTAAGAGTGATTGAGAGTTAGTGAGAGTAAGAGTGATTGAGAGTAAGAGTGATTGAGAGTAAAAGTGATTGAGAGTAAGAGTGATTGAGAGTAAGAGTGATTGGGAGTAAGAGTGATTGAGAGTAAGAGTGATTGGGAGTAGGAGTAAGAATGAGAATAAGAATGAGTGAGAATGAGAAAGTGATTGAGAGTAAGAGTGATTGAGAGTAAGAGTGATTGGGAGTAAAAGTGATTGAGAGTAAGAGTGATTGGGAGTAGGAGTAAGAATGAGAATAAGAATGAGTAAGAATGAGAATGAGTGATTGAGAGTAAGAGTAAGAGTAAGAATGAGAGTAAGAGTGATTGTGAGTAAGAGTGATTGAGAGTAAGAGTGATTGAGAGTAAGAGTGATTGGGAGTAAGAGTGATTGGGAGTAGGAGTAAGAATGAGAATAAGAGTGATTGAGAGTAAGAGTGTGTAAGAGTAAGAATGAGAGTAAGAGTGATTGAGAGTAAGAGTGATTGAGAGTAAGAGTGATTGAGAGTAAGAGTGATTGGGAGTAAGAGTGATTGGGAGTAAGAGTAAGAGTGAGAGTAAGAGTAAGAATGAGAATAAGAGTGATTGAGAGTAAGAGTGACAGAGTAAGAGTGACAGAGAGTAAGAGTGACAGAGAGTAAGAGTGACAGAGAGTAAGAGTGACAGAGAATAAGAGTGACAGAGTAAGAGTGACAGAGAGTAAGAGTGACAGAGAGTAAGAGTGACAGAGAGTAAGAGTGACAGAGTGTAAGAGTGACAGAGTAAGAGTGACAGCTAGAGTAAGAGTGACAGAGAGTAAGAGTGACAGAGAGTAAGAGTGACAGAGTAAGAGTGACAGAGAGTAAGAGTGACAGAGAGTAAGAGTGACAGAGAGTAAGAGTGACAGAGAGTAAGAGTGACAGAGAGTAAGAGTGACAGAGAGTAAGAGTGACAGAGAGTAAGAGTGACAGAGAGTAAGAGTGACAGAGAGTAAGAGTGACAGAGAGTAAGAGTGACAGAGAGTAAGAGTGACAGAGTAAGAGTGACAGAGAGTAAGAGTGACAGAGAGTAAGAGTGACAGAGTAAGAGTGACAGAGAGTAAGAGTGACATAGAGTAAGAGTGACAGAGAGTAAGAGTGACAGAGAGTAAGAGTGACAGAGAGTAAGAGTGACAGAGTAAGAGTGACAGAGAGTAAGAGTGACAGAGAGTAAGAGTGACAGAGAGTAAGAGTGACAGAGTAAGAGTGACAGAGAGTAAGAGTGACAGAGTAAGAGAGTGAGAGTGATTATGAGAGAGTTAAGAGTGTGAGGTGTGTGAGTGTAGCAGGCCAGGGAGGCAGGATGTGTGGTCACAGGCGAGGCCTAGGCCTCGTGATCTCTAATGTTGGTTTTTATATATATGTGGGATTTTTTGTCCTGTTTCAAATTATAATTATTTAGCAGGAATGTAATAAGATATTGCACAGTATTAATGTGACAATAATATATCCATTATTTCCTTGATAATCAAACTTGTTGTTCAGAGATAATATACAATCTTTGAAGGAAACATTTTGAGAGCGCGAGCTGGCAACACTGGGCTGGTGGGTGAGAGAGACATATGGTTAGTTGTTCTCAGACCTTCAGTGGTGAAGGGTGTGTCCCAGCTGGCCGCCACCAGCCGCCACCCGCCGCCCACCACCAGCCGCCACCCGCCACCACCCACCACCAGCCGCCACCCACCACCAGCCGCCACCCACCACCTGCCACCACCCACCACCAGCCGCCACCCGCCGCCACCCGCCGCCACCCACCACCACCCGCCACCACCCACCGTCAGCCGCCACCCGCCACCACCCACCACCAGCCGCCACCCGCCACCACCCACCACCAGCCGCCACCAGCCACCGCCACCCACCACCGCCACTCACCACCCGCCGCCACCACCCACCACCAGCCGCCACCCGCCACCACCCACCACCAGCCGCCAGCCGCCACCCACCACCAGCCGCCACCCGCCACCACCCACCACCAGCCGCCACCCACCACCAGCCGCCACCCGCCACCACCCACCACCAGCCGCCACCCGCCAACAGCCACCGCCACCCACCACCGCCACTCACCACCCGCCGCCACCACCCACCACCAGCCGCCACCCGCCACCACCCACCACCAGCCTCCAGCCGCCACCCACCACCAGCCGCCACCCGCCACCACCCACCACCAGCCGCCACCCGCCACCACCCACCACCAGCCGCCACCCGCCACCACCCACCACCAGCCGCCACCCGCCACCACCAGCCGCCACCCGCCACCACCCACCACCAGCCGCCACCCGCCACCACCCACCACCAGCCGCCACCCGCCACCACCCACCACCACCACCAGCCGCCACCACCAGCCGCCACCACCAGCCGCCACCACCGCCACCACCACCTGCCACCAGCCGCCACCACCGCCCGCTATCAGCCGTCACCGCCCGTTGCCACAGTCGCCACCGCAAGCCGCCACCGCCAGCCGCCACCAGCCGCCACCAGCCGCCACCCGCCGCCACCCGCCGCCCACCACCAGCCGCCACCCGCCACCACCCACCACCAGCCGCCACCCACCACCAGCCGCCACCCGCCACCACCCACCACCAGCCGCCACCTGCCACCAGCCGCCACCCGCCGCCACCCACCACCAGCCGCCACCCGCCGCCACCCACCACCAGCCGCCACCCACCACCACCCACCACCACCACCACCACCCACCACCACCCACCACCACCGCCGCCGCCACCACCACCCACCACCACGGCCGCCACCACCCACCACCGCCAGCCGCCACCACTCATCACAGACGCCGCCACCCGCCACCGCCCGCCACCACCGCCAGACACAGCCGCCAGTGTCCGCCACCGCCGCCACTGTCCGCCACCGCCCCCACTGTCCGCCACCGCCGCCACTGTCCGCCACCGCCACCACTGTCTGCCACCGCCACCACTGTCCGCCCGCCGCCACCACTGTCCGCCCGCCGCCACCACTGTCCGCCCGCCGCCACCACTGTCCGCCCGCCGCCTCCACTGTCCGCCCGCCGCCACCACTGTCTGCCCGCCGCCTCCACTGTCCGCCCGCCGCCTCCACTGTCCGCCCGCCGCCGCCACTGTCCGCCCGCCGCCGCCACTGTTCGCCCGCCGCTGCCACTGTCCGCCCGCCGCCGCCACTGTCCGCCCGCCGCCTCCACTGTCCGCCCGCCGCCTCCACTGTCCGCCCGCCGCCTCCACTGTTCGCCCGCCGCCGCCACTGTCCACCACCGCCGCCACGGTCCGCCCGCCGCCACTATCCGCCACAGCCGCCACTGTCCGCCCGCCGCCACTGTCCTCCCGCCGCCACTGTCCGCCTGCCGCCGCCCTGTCCGCCCGCCGCCACTATCCGCCACCGCCGCCACTGTCCGCCCGCCGCCACTGTCCGCCCGCCGCCACTATCCGCCACCGCCGCCACTGTCCGCCCGCCGCCACTATCCCCCGCCGCCGCCACTGTCCGCCCGCCGCCACTATCCGCCACTGTCCGCCACAGCCGCCACTGTCCGCCCGCCGCCACTATCCGCCACCGCCGCCACTGTCCGCCCGCCGCCGCCACTGTCCGCCCGCCGCCACTATCCGCCACCGCCGCCACTGTCCGCCACAGCCGCCACTGTCCGCCCGCCGCCACTGTCCGCCCGCCGCCGCCACTGTCCGCCCGCCGCCGCCACTGTCCGCCACAGCCGCCACTCTCCGCCGTACAGCCTCCCCTCTCTCCGTTAGTAAATAATTATAATTGTTAGTAAATAATAAAGGAAATATAAATTATTAGATTTTTTTACCCTTAAATTGGTTTTAATATTTAAATTGAAAATAATAATATAATATAAAATATAATAAAAATAATATAATATAAAATATAATTTAATTTCAAGAAATTTAACTTTAAAACACAAAGATGTGAAAAGGGTTCAGATTATTGGCTCAAACCTTTCATAAGAGATTCATATTGGTATATGAATGGATTATGAATGACTCATGTTAGGAGTGTAAAGTTGCCACAACATCTCAAATTAGTGTTAGATACATACGTCTTGGTTATAAGTTTTGGAAACCTATTTAAGTCCACACACAATATCGTATCTGATACGATAAAACAAACGTTTCCAATACTTTCAAATACTTTCCAGATATGTTGTGGCAACCTAAAATTGTTTGCTGGGTTGAGCCTCTTCTCCATTCTCTTGAGCCTATGCATCCCTCTCTTAAGCCTCTGCATCACTCTCTTTAGCCTCTGCAACCCTCTCTTAAGCCTCTGCATCACTCTCTTAAGGCTCTGCATCATTCTCTTCAGCCACTGCATCACTCTCTTGAGCCTCTGCATCACTCTCCTGAGCCTCTGCATCACTCATTTAGTCCTCTGCATCATTCCCTTTAGCCTCTGCATCCCTCTCTTAAGCCTCTGCATCACTCTTGAGCCTCTGCATCACTCTCTTCAGCCTCTGCATCCCTCTCTTAAGCCTCTGCATCATTCTCGTCAGCCTCTGCATCCCTCTCTTAAGCCTCTGCATCATTCTCTGCAGCCTCTGCATTCCTCTCTTAAACCTCTGCATCACTCTCCTGATCCTCTGCATCCCTCTCTTAAGCCTCTGCATCATTCTTTTGAGCCCCTGCAACATTCTCTTGAGCCTCTTTATCCCTCTCTTAAGCCTCTACATCATTCACTTGTGCATCTGCATCACTCTCTTGAACCTCTGCATCACTCTCTTAAGCCTCTGCATCTCTCTCTTCAGCCTCTGCATCACTCTTTTTAGCCTCTACATCCCTCTCTTGAGCCTCTGCATCCCTCTCTTGAGCCTCTGCATCACTCTCTTGAGCCTCTGCAACAATCTTTTCAGCCTCTGCATCACTCTCTTGTGGCCTCTGCATCACTCTCCTTAGCCTCTGAATAACTCTTTTGAGCATCTGCATCACTCTCTTCAGCCTCTTCATCACTCTCTTAAGCCTCTGCATCACTCTATTCGGCCTCTGCATCACTCTCTTAAACCTCTGCTTCCCTCTCCTGATCCTCTGCTAGAGCCTCTGCATCACTCTCTTCAGCCTCTGCATCACTCTCTTAAGCCTCTGCTTCCCTCTATTGCTCCTCTGCATCACTCTCTTGAGCCTCTGCATCATTCTCTTTATCGTCTGCATCACTCTCTCATGAGCCTCTGCATCACTCTCTTCAGCCTCTGCATCACTCTCTTCAGCCTCTGCATCACTCTCCTAAGCCTCTGCATCCCTCTCTTGATAATCTGCATCACTCTCTTGAGCATCTGCATCATTCTCTTGAGCCTCTGCATCACTGTCTTGAGCCTCTGCATCACTCTCTTAAGCCTCTGTCTTTCTCTCTTGAGGCTCTGCATCACTCTCTTGTGCCTCTGCAACCCTCTCTGGAGCATCAGCATCCCTCTCTTGAGCCTTTTGCAGCACTCTCTTGAGCCGTTGCATCATTCTCTTGAGCCACTGCATCCCTCTCTTAAGCCTCTGCATCACTCACTTGAGCCTCTGAATCCCTCTCTTGAGCCTCTGCCTCACTCTCTTAAACCTCTGCATCATTCTCTTCAGCCTCTTCATCACTCTCTTAAACCTCTGCATCACAATCTTCGGCTTCTGCATCACTCTCTTAAGCCTCTGCTTCCCTCTCTTGATCCTCTGCATCACTCTCTTGAGCCTCTGCATCACTCTCATGATCCTCTGCATCACTCTCTTGAGCCTCTGCATCACTCTCTTGAGCCTCTACATCACTCTCTTGAGCCTCTGCATCCCTCTCTTAAGTCTCTGCATCACTCACTTAAGCCCCTGCATCACTCTCTTCAGCCTCTGCATCCCTCTCTTGAGCCTCTGCATCATTCTCCGAAGCATCTGCATCACTCGCTTGAGCTTCTGCATCACTCTCTTGAGCCTCTGCATCCCTCTCTTAAGCCTCTGCATCCCTCTCTTAAGCCTCTGCATCACTCTCTTAAGCCTCTGCATCACTCTCTTAAGCCTCTGCATCCCTCTCTTCAGCCTCTGCATCATTCTTCTAAGCCTCTCTATCCCTCATTTGAGCCTCAGCATCCCTCTCTTGATCCTCTACATCACTCTCTTGAGCCTCTGCATCATTCTCATGATCCTCTGCATTACTCTCTTGAGCCTCTCCATCACTCTCTTAAGCCCCTGCATCCCTCTCTTAATCCTCTGCATCACTCTCTTTAGCCTTTGCAACCCTCTCTTAAGCCTCTGCATCACTCTCTTAAGCCTCTGCATCATTCTCTTCAGCCACTGCATCACTCTCTTGAGCCTCTGCATCACTCTCCTGAGCCTCTGCATCCCTCTAATAAGCCTCTACATCATTTACTTGTGCATCTGCATCACTCTCTTGAACCTCTGCATCACTCTCTGAAGCCTCTGCATCTCTCTCTTCAGCCTCTGGATCACTCTCTTTAGCCTCTACATCCCTCTCTTGAGCCTCTGCATCACTCTCTTGAGCCTCTGCAACACTCTTTTCAGCCTCTGCATCACTCTCTTGTGGCCTCTGCATCACTCTCCTTAGCCTCTGAATAACTCTTTTGAGCCTCTGCATCACTCTTTCGAGCCTCTGCATCACTCTCTTGATCCTCTGCATCACTCTCTTCAGCTTCTGCATCACTCTCTTAGGACTCTGCTTCCCTTTCCTTATCCTCTGCATCACTTTCTTGAGCCTCGACATCCCTCTCATGAGCCTCTGCATCACTCTCGTGAGCCTCTGCATCACTCTCTTAAGCCCCTGCATCCCTCTCTTAATCCACTGCATCACTCTCTTAAGCTTCTGCGTCTCTCTCTTCAGCCTCTGCATCACTCTCTTGAGCCTCTGCAACCCGCTCTGGAGCCTCAGCATCCCTCTTTTGAGTCTCTGCAGCACTCTCTTGAGCCTCTTCTTCAATCTCTTGAGCCTCTGCATCCCTCTCCTGATCCTCTGCATCACTCTCGTAAGCCTCTGCATTACTCTCTTGAGAATCTGCATAACTCTTTTTAGCCTCTGCATCACTCTCTTGAGCCTCTGCATCTCTCTCTTTTGAGCCTCTGCAACACTCTTCAGCCTCTGCATCACTCACCTAAGCCTCTGCATCCCTCTCATGAGCCCCTGCATCTCACTCTTAATAAGCCTCTGCATCCCTCTCTTGAACCTCTGCATCCCTCTCTTAAGCCTCTGCATCACTCTCTCAAGCCTCTACATCACTCTCTTGAGCTTCTGCATCCCTCTCCTTAGCCTCTATATCCCTCACTTGAGCCTCTGCATCACTCTCGTCAGCCTCTGCATCACTCGCTTAACACAATGCATAATTCTCTTGAGTCTCTGCATCACTCTCTTGAGCTTCTGTATCCCTCTCTTGAGCCTCTGCATCCGTCTCTTCAGCCTCTGCATCCCTCTCTTCAGCCTCTGCATCACTCTCTCGAGCCTCTGCATCACTCTCTTGAGCCTCTGCATCCCTCTCCTGATCCTCTGCATCACTCTCGTAAGCCTCTGCATTACTCTCTTGAGAATCTGCATAACTCTTTTTAGCCTCTGCATCACTCTCTTGAGCCTCTGCATAACTCTCTTGAGCCTCTGCATCACATTCGTAAGCCTCTGCATCACTCTCTTCGGCCTCTGCATCACTCTCTTAATTTAAGCCTCTGCTTCCCTCTCTTGATCCTCTGCATCACTCACTTTAGCCTCTGCCTTTCTCTCTTGAGCCTCTGCATCCCTCTCTGGAGCCTCAGCAACCCTCTCTTAATCCTCTGCATCACTCTCTTGAGCTTCTACATCACTCTCTTTAGCGTCTACATCCCTCTCTTGAGCCTCTGTATCCTTCTCTTAAGCCTCTGCATCACTCTCTAGAGCCTCTGCATCACTCTCTTCAGCCTCTGCATCACTCTCTTAAGCCTCTGCTTCCCTCTATTGCTCCTCTGCATCACTCTCTTGAGCCTCTGCATCATTCTCTTTATCGTCTGCATCACTCTCTCTTGAGCCTCTGCATCACTCTCTTCAGCCTCTGCATCACTCTCTTCAGCCTCTGCATCACTCTCCTAAGCCTCTGCATCCCTCTCTTGATAATCTGCATCACTCTCTTGAGCATCTGCATCATTCTATTGAGCCTCTGCATCACTGTCTTGAGCCTCTGCATCACTCTCTTAAGCCTCTGTCTTTCTCTCTTGAGTCTCTGCATCACTCTCTTGAGCCTCTGCAACCCTCTCTGGAGCATCAGCATCCCTCTCTTGAGCCTTTTGCAGCACTCTCTTGAGCCGTTGCATCATTCTCTTGAGCCACTGCATCCCTCTCTTAAGCCTCTGCATCACTCACTTGAGCCTCTGAATCCCTCTCTTGAGCCTCTGCCTCACTCTCTTAAGCCTCTGCATCATTCTCTTCAGCCTCTTCATCACTCTCTTAAACCTCTGCATCACAATCTTCGGCTTCTGCATCACTCTCTTAAGCCTCTGGTTCCCTCTCTTGATCCTCTGCATCACTCTCTTGAGCCTCTGCATCACTCTCATGATCCTCTGCATCACTCTCTTGAGCCTCTGCATCACTCTCTTGAGCCTCTACATCACTCTCTTGAGCCTCTGCATCCCTCTCTTAAGCCTCTGCATCACTCACTTAAGCCCCTGCTTCACTCTCTTCAGCCTCTGCATCCCTCTCTTGAGCCTCTGTATCATTCTCCGAAGCATCTGCATCACTCGCTTGAGCTTCTGCATCACTCTCTTGAGCCTCTGCATCCCTCTCTTAAGCCTCTGCATCCCTCTCTTAAGCCTCTGCATCACTCTCTTAAGCCTCTGCATCCCTCTCTTCAGCCTCTGCATCATTCTTCTAAGCCTCTCTATCCCTCATTTGAGCCTCAGCATCCCTCTCTTGATCCTCTACATCACTCTCTTGAGCCTCTGCATCATTCTCATGATCCTCTGCATTACTCTCTTGAGCCTCTCCATCACTCTCTTAAGCCCCTGCATCCCTCTCTTAATCCTCTGCATCACTCTCTTTAGCCTTTGCAACCCTCTCTTAAGCCTCTGCATCACTCTCTTAAGCCTCTGCATCATTCTCTTCAGCCACTGCATCACTCTCTTGAGCCTCTGCATCACTCTCCTGAGCCTCTGCATCCCTCTCTTAAGCCTCTACATCATTTACTTGTGCATCTGCATCACTCTCTTGAACCTCTGCATCACTCTCTGAAGCCTCTGCATCTCTCTCTTCAGCCTCTGGATCACTCACTTTAGCCTCTACATCCCTCTCTTGAGTCTCTGCATCACTCTCTTGAGCCTCTGCAACACTCTTTTCAGCCTCTGCATCACTCTCTTGTGGCCTCTGCATCACTCTCCTTAGCCTCTGAATAACTCTTTTGAGCCTCTGCATCACTCTTTCGAGCCTCTGCATCACTCTCTTGATCCTCTGCATCACTCTCTTCAGCTTCTGCATCACTCTCTTAGGACTCTGCTTCCCTCTCCTTATCCTCTGCATCACTTTCTTGAGCCTCTGCATCCCTCTCATGAGCCTCTGCATCACTCTCTTGAGCCTCTGCATCACCCTCCTAATCCTCTGCATCCCTTTTTTGAACCTCTGCATCACTTTCTTAAGCCTCTGCATCCCTTTTTTCAGCGTCAGCATCACTCTCTTGAACTCCTGAATCCCTCTTATGAGCCTTTGCATCCCTCTCCTGAGCCTTTGCATCACTGTCTTAATAGCCTCTGCATCTCTCTCTTGAGCCTCTGCGTCACTCTCATGAGCCTCTGCATCTTTCTCTTAATTGTGCCTCTGCATCCCTCACTTGAGCCTCTGCATCCCTCTCTTGAGCCCGTGCATCCCTCTCATGAACCTCTGCATCCCTCTTTTGAGCCTCTGCATCCCTCTCTTAAGCCTCTGCATCACTCTCTTAAGCCTCTGCATCACTCTCTTAAGCATCTGCATCACTCTCGTAAGCCTCTAAATCACTCTCAAGAGCCTCTGCATCCCTCTCTTTTACCTCTGCATCCCTCAATTGAGCCTCTGTATCCCTCTCTTGAGCATCTGCATCCCCCTCTTGAACCTCTGCATTCCTCTCTTGAGCCTCTGCCTCCCTCTCTTAAGCCTCTGCATCACTCTCGTAAGCCTCTGCATCACGCTCGTAAGCCTCTGAATCACTCTCTTGAGCTTCTGCATCACTATCTTGAGCCCCTGCATCCCTCTCTTGAGCGTCTGCATCACTCTCTTGAGCCTCTGCATCACCGTCTAAACCCTCTGCATCACTCTGTTGAGCCTCTGCATCCCTCTCCACAGCCTCAACCTCACTCTCTTAAGCCTCGGCTTCACTCTCGTAAGCCTAAGAATCACTCTCTTGAGCCTCTGCATCCCTTTCTTGAGCCTCTGCATCACTCTTTTCAGCCTCTTCATCCCTCTCTTGATCCTCTGCATCACTCTCATAAGCCTCTGAATCACTTTCTTGAGCCTCTGCATCCCTCTCTTAAGCCTCTGCATCACTCTCTTGAACCTCTGCATCCCTCTATTAAGCGTCTGCATCACTCTCTTGAGCCTCTGCATTCCCTCTCTTGAGCCTCTGCATCACTCTCTTAAACCTCTGCAACACTCTCTTCAGCCTCTGCATCATTCTCTTAAGCCTCTGCCTTTCTCTCTTGAGCCTCTGCATCCCTCTCTGGAGCCTCAGCATCCCCCTCTTAATCCTCTGCATCACTCTCTAGAGCTTCTGCATCACTCTCTCGAGCGTCTGCATCCCTCTCTTGAGCCTCTGCATCACTCTCGTAAGCCTCTGCATCACTCTCTTGAGCCTCTGCATAAATCTCTTGAGTCTCTGCATCACTCCCTTGAGCCTCTGCATCCCTCTCTTGAGCCTCTGCAACACTCTCTTCAGACTCTGCATCACTCTTTTATTCCTATGCAATTCTCTCTAGAGCCTCTGAATCCATCTCTTGAGCCTCTGCATCACTCTCTTTAGCCTTTGCGTCTCTCTCTTCATCCTCTGCATCCCTCTCTTGAGCATCTGCATCACTCTCTTTAGCCTCTGCATCCCTCTCTTGAGCCTCTGCATCCCTCTTTTAATCCTCTGCATCACTCTCTTAAGACTCTTCATCACTCTCTTTAGCCTCCGCATCACTCTCATGATCCTCTGCATCACTCTCTTGAGCCTGTGCATCACTCTCTTGAGCCTCTGCATCATTCTCTTGAACCTTTGCATCCCTCTCTTAAGCCTCTACATCATTCTCTTGAGCCTCTGCATTACTCTCTTGAGCCTCTGCATCACTCTTTTAAGCCTCTGCATCTCTCTCTTCAGCCTCTGCATCACTCTTTTGAGCCTCTGGAGCCTCAGCATCCCTCTCTTGAGCCTCTGTAGCACTCTCTTGAGCCTCTGCATCATTCTCTTGAGCCTCTGCATCCCTCCATTAAGCTTCTGAATCACTTTCTTGAGCCTCTGCATCCCTTTCGTAAGCCTCTGCATCACTTTCTTGAACCTCTGCATCCCTCTCTTGAACTCCTACATCCCTCTCATGAGCCTCTGCATCCCTCTATTGAGCCTTTGCATCACTCTCTCAAGCCTCTGCATCCCTATCGTGAGCCTCTGCATCACTCTCAAGAGTCTCTGCATCCCTCTCATAAGCCTCTGCATCACTCTCTTCAGCCTCTGCATCCCTCTCATGAGCCTCTGCATCCGTTTATTGAGCCTTTGCATCACTCTCTTAAACCTCTGCATCCCTATATTGAGCCTCTGCATCACTCTCAAGAGTCTCTGCATCCCTCTCGTGAGCCTCTGCATCCCTCTCTTGAGCCCCTGCATCCCTCTTATGAGCTTTTGCACCCCTTTTATGAGCCTTTCCATCCCTCTATTGAGCCTCTGCATCCCTCTCATGAGCCTCTGCACCCCTTTTATGAGCCTTTGCATCCCTCTCTTGAGCCTCTGCATCCCTCTCTTAAGCCTCTGCATCACTCTCTTCAGGCTCTGCATCACTCTCTTGAGCCTCTGCATCCCCTCTCTTAAGCCTCTACACCACTCTCTTAAGCCTCTGCATCACTCTCATGAGCCTCTGCATCATTCTCATGATCCTCTGCATTACTCTCTTGAGCCTCGGCATCACTCTCTTAAGCCCCTGCATCCCTCTCTTAATTCACTGCATCACTCTCTTAAGCTTCTGCGTCTCTCTCTTCAGCCTCTGCATCACTCTCTCGAGCTTCTGCATCCCTCTCTGGAGCCTCAGCATCCCTCTTTTGTGCCTCTGCAGCACTCTCTTGAGCCTCTTCTTCATTCTCTTGAGCCTATGCATCCCTCTCTTAAGCCTCTACATCATTCTCTTGAGCCTCTGCATCACTATCTTGAGCCTCTGCATCCCTCTCTGGAGCCTCTACATCTCTCTCTTCAGCCTCTTCATCACTCTCTTGACCCTCTGCATCCCTCTCTGGAGCCTCTGCATCCCTCTCTTAAGCTTCTGCATCACTCTCTTGAGCCTCTGCATCCCTCTCTTGAGACTCTGCATCCCTCTCTTAAGCCTCTGCATCACTCACTTAAGCCTCTGCATCACTCTCTTGAGCCTCTGCATCATTCTCCTAAGCATCTGCATCACTCGCTTGAGCCTCTGCATCACTCTCTTGAGCCTCTGCATCCCTCTCTTAAGCCTCTGCATCCCTCTCTTTAGCCTCTGCATCACTCTCTTGAGCCTCTGCATCACTCTCTTCAGCCTCTGCATCCCTCTCTTGAGCCTCTGCATCACTCTCTTGAGCCTATGCATCACTCTCTTGAGCCTCTGTATCACTCTCTTGAGCCTCTGAATCCCTCTCTTGAGCCTCTGCATCATTCTTCTAAGCCTCTCTATCCCTCATTTGAGCCTCAGCATCCCTCTCTTGATCTTCTGCATCACTCTCTTGAGCCTCTGCATCATTCTCATGATCCTCTGCATTACTCTCTTGAGCCTCTGCATCACTCTCTTAAGCCCCTGCATCCCTCTCTTAATCCACTGCATCACTCTCTTAAGCTTCTGCGTCTCTCTCTTCAGCCTCTGCATCACTCTCTTGAGCCTCTGCATCCCTCTCTGGAGCCTCAGCATCCCTCTTTTGAGCCTCTGCAGCACTCTCTTGAGCCTCTTCTTCATTCCCTTGAGCCTATGCATCCCTCTCTTAAGCCTCTGTATCACTCTCTTAAGGCTCTGCATCATTCTCTTCAGCCACTGCATCACTCTCTTGAGCCTCTGCATCACTCTTCTGAGCCTCTGCATCACTCATTTAGGCCTCTGCATCAGTCTCTTTAGCCTCTGCATCCCTCTCTTAAGGCTCTGCATCACTCTCTTGAGCCTCTGCATCAATCTCTTCCGCCTCTGCATCCCTCTCTTAAGCCTCTGCATCATTCTCGTCTGCCTCTGCATCCCTCTCTTAAGCCTCTGCATCATTCTCTGCAGCCTCTGCATTCCTCTCTTAAACCTCTGCATCACTCTCCTGATCCTCTGCATCCCTCTCTTAAGCCTCTGCATCATTCTTTTGAGCCCCTGCATCATTCTCTTGAGCCTCTTCATCCCTCTCTTAAGCCTCTACATCATTCACTTGTGCATCTGCATCACTCTCTTGAACCTCTGCATCACTCTCTTAAGCCTCTGCATCTCTCTCTTCAGCCTCTGCATCACTCTTTTTAGCCTCTACATCCCTCTCTTGAGCCTCTGCATCCCTCTCTTGAGCCTCTGCATCACTCTCTTTAGCCTCTGCAACAATCTTTTCAGCCTCTGCATCACTCTTTTGTGGCCTCTGCATCACTCTCCTTAGCCTCTGAATAACTCTTTTGAGCATCTGCATCACTCTCTTCAGCCTCTTCATCACTCTCTTAAGCCTCTGCATCACTCTATTCGGCCTCTGCATCACTCTCTTAAACCTCTGCTTCCCTCTCCTGATCCTCTGCATCACTCTCTTGAGCCTCTGCATCATTCTCATGATCCTCTGCATCACTCTCTTGAGCCTCTGCATCACTCTCTTGAGCCTCTACATAACTCTCATGAGCCTCTGCATCCCTCTCTTAAGCCTCTGCATCACTCACGTAAGCCTCTGCATCACTCTCATAAGCCTCTGCATCCCTCTCTTGAGCCTCTGCATCATTCTCCTAAGCATCTGCATCACTCGCTTGAGCCTCTGCATCACTCTCTTGAGCCTCTGCATCACTCTCCTAAGCCTCTGCATCCCTCTCTTTAGCCTCTGCATCACTCTCTTAAGCCTCTGCATCACTCTCTTTAGCCTCTGCATCACTCTCTTCAGCCTCTGCATCCGTCTCTTGAGCCTCTGCATCACTCTCTTAAGCCTATGCATCACTCTCTTGAGCCTCTGTATCACTCTCTTGAGCCTCTGAATCCCTCTCTTGAGCCTCTGCATCATTCTTCTAAGCCTCTCCATCCCTCACTTGAGCCTCAGCATCCCTCTCTTGATCCTCTGCATCACTCTCTTGAGCCTCTGCATCATTCTCATGATCCTCTGCATTACTTTCTTGAGCCTCTGCATCACTCTCTTAAGCCCCTGCATCCCTTTCTTAATCCACTCCATCATTCACTTAAGCTTCTGCGTCTCTCTCTTGAGCCTCTGCATCACTCTCTTGAGCCTCTGCATCACTCTCTGGAGCCTCTGCATCTCTCTCTTCAGCCTCTGCATCACTCTCTTGAGCCTCTGCATCCCTCTCTGGAGCCTCAGCATCCCTCTTTTGAGCCTCTGCAGCACTCACTTGAGCCTCTTCATCATTCTCTTGAGCCTATGCATCCCTCTCTTAAGCTTCTGCATCACTCTCTTTAGCCTCTGCAACCCTCTCTTAAGCCTCTGCATCACTCTCTTCAGCCTCTGCATCACTCTCTTCAGCCTCTGCGTCACTCTCATAAGCCTCTGCATCACTCTCTTGAACCTCTGCATCCCTCTATTAAGCGTCTGCATCAGTCGCTTGAGCCTCTGCATCCCTCTCTTGTGCCTCCGCATCCCTCACTTGAGCCTCTGCATCCCTCTCTTGAGCCTCTGCATCAGCCTCTTGAGCCTCTGCATCCCGCTCTTGAGCCTCTGCCTCCCTCTCTTAAGCCTCTGCATCACTCTCTTAAGCCTCTGCATCACGCTCTTAAGCCTCTGAATCACTCTCTTGAGCCTCTGCATCACTATCTTGAGCCCCTGCATCCCTCTCTTGAGCCTCTGCATCACTCTCTTGAGCCTCTGCATCACCCTCTTAAGCCTCTGCATCCCTCTCCTAAGCCTCAACCTCACTCACTTAAGCCTCGGCATCACTCTCGTAAGCCTCTGAATCACTCTCTTGAACCTCTGCATCCCTCTCTTGAGCCTCTGCATCACTCTATTCAGCTTCTTCATCCCTATCTTGATCCTCTGCATCACTCTCATAAGCCTCTGAATCACTCTCTTGAACCTTTGAATCCCTCTCTTGAGCCTCTGCATCATTCTCTTGAGCCTCTGCATCCCTCTCGTAAGCCTCTGCATCCTTCTCTTGAACATCTGAATCCCTCTATTAAGCGTCTGCATCACTCTCTTTAGCCTCTGCAGCCCTCTCTTGAGCCTCTGCATCACTTTCGTAAGCCTCTGCAACACTCTCTTCAGCCTCTGCATCACTCTCTTCGGCCTCTGCATCACTCTCTTAATTTAAGCCTCTGCTTCCCTCTCTTGATCCTCTGCATCACAAACTTAAGCCTCTGCCTTTACCTCCTGATCCTCTGCATCCCTCTCTGGAGCCTCAGCAACCCTCTCTTAATCCTCTGCATCACTCTCTTGAGCTTCTGCATCACTCTCTTGAGCGTCTACATCCCTCTCTTGAGCCTCTGTATCCTTCTCTTAAGCCTCTGCATCACTCTCTAGAGCCTCTGCATCACTCTCTTCAGCCTCTGCATCACTCTCTTAAGCCTCTGCTTCCCTCTCTTGCTCCTCTGAATCACTCTCTTGATCCTCTGCATCACTCTCTTGAGCATCTGCATCGTTCTCTTGATCCTCTGCATCACTGTCTTGTGCCTCTGCATCACTCTTAAGCCTCTGCCTTTCTCTCTTGAGCCTCTGCATCACTCTCTTGAGCCTCTGCATCCCTCTCTGGAGCATCAGCATCCCTCTCTTGAGCCTTTTGTAGCACTCTCTTGAGCCTCTGCCTCCACGATGGTGCCCCCAGTGGAACTGTGATTTGGCTGGCCTGTGGCCAGGGTAGACTCAAGAGAATCGAAGGATTCGTCGTGAGGCCACAAGAGGACCGAGAGCTAAGCATCGTCGAGCACCGTGAACGTCCAGAGTCTTCAGAGGAAGACCACATTGTATATAATAGTGTTAATACCTCCCCCGTGTGATAAGATATTTATTATTTATGGTGATGGTGACAATTATATTATTAAGTTTTTGCCTTTGTCTCCTTTCCCCTTTTATTTACTTGCGTTACGGATCACATCCCTTGAAAGCCACTACTAGCTTGGGGCCGGATACCCTACCTCTAACAACATCAGAGAAAGAACCCGGTTGCGACCCGAGAGGGCCGTAACAGTTTTCATTTAAATTAACTAAAATGTTCCTGATTTTCCGTTTATATTACAGATGGAAGATGCACACGTAAAACCGCTCTAATCCGGCTGAAACGTCGATATATGCAATAAAAACAGAACTTTTCCCCTTTTTCAATATCTTACTCAGTATTTAAACGAGAAACAAATAGTTGATTGAAAATGAAGTATTTAAGGTTATTTTCTAATCAATTATGTGTTTGCATCATTTTTATCGTATATATAATGAATTAATAACAATAAACGGAAAATTCACAAAAAACGTGGAAAAACGGTAAAATCTTGCCTAATTCCATGATATTTTGTTTAAATCACATAAAATAAAAGGAGATGATAAACGTGAAAATATTGCTAAATTCGATGATATTTCGTACGAAACAAAACGCAAGAAAACATGCTGAAAATGGAATATTATGCGAAATTCTGAGATTTGAAGGCTAAATGACATATCGTGATTCTACATGAAATAGTAACGAAATATTGGTAAAAAATGAATATATTTATGTAATATCCAACTAAATGATAAACGTGAAAAAAGTCACTATTATACCAAATTTGAGGATTTTACCTTCGAATCATAAAGCGAGGTTTCGTATTATTTAGATCCAAGAAAAGACATATGACAATGTTGTTTCCAATACAAATGATAAAAATCAATGTGTTTTCATTAGAATTAACTAAAATGTTCATGATTTTCCGTTTAAATTACCGATGGAAGATTTTCACGTATAACCGCTCTATTCCGGCTGAAACGTCGATATATGCAATAAAAACCGAAATTCTCCCCTTTTCTATACCTTAATCAGTATTTTAACGAAAAACAAATAGTTGATTGAAAATGAGGTATATAATGTTAATTTCTAATCAATTATGTGTTTGCATGATTTTTGTCATATATTTAATGAATTAATACTAATAAACTGAAAATTTACATAAATGTGGAAAAAGGGCAAAATATTGCCTAATTCGATGATATTTTGATTAAATCACATAAAGGAAAAGGGGATGATTAACGTCAAAATATTGCTAAATTCGATGATTTTTAGTTCGAAACAAAATGGAAGAAAACTTGCTTAAAATGCAATATTATGCGAAATTCTGATATTTGAAGGCCAATTCACATATCGTGATACTACATGAAATAGTATCGAAATATTGGTAAACGTGAATATATTTGCGTAATATCAAACTACATGAAAAACGTGAAAAAAATCACTATTATACCAAATTTGAGGATTTTAACTTCGAATCATAAAGCGAGGTTTCGTATTATTTAGATCCAAGAAAAGACATATGACACTGTTGTTTCCAATACAAATGATAAAAATCAATATGTTTTCATTAGAATTAACTAAAATGTTTTTGATTTTCCGTTTATATTACCGATGGAAGATGTACACGTAAAACCGCTCTAATCCGGCTGAAACGTCGATATGTGCAATAAAAACCGAACTTCTCCCCTTTGCAATATCTTATTCAGTATTTTAACGAGAAACAAATAGATGATTGAAACTGAAGTATTTAAGGTTATTATCTAATCAATTATGTGTTTGCATAATTTTTATCGTATATATAATGAATTAATACCCATAGACAGAAAATTCACAAAAACGTGGAAAAATGGCAAAATATTGCCTAATTCGATTATATTTTATTTAAATCACATAAAGGAAAAGGAGATGATAAACGTCAAAATATTGCTAAATTCGATAATTTTTCGTACGAAACAAAATGCAAGAAAACTTGCTTAAAATGCAATATTATGCGAAATTCTGAGATTTGAAGGCCAAATCACATATCGTGATACTACATGAAATAGTATCGAAATGTTGGTAAAAATGAATATATATACGTAATATCAAAGTACATGAAAAACGTGAAAAAAGTCACTATTTTACCATATTTGAGGATTTTAACTTCAAATCATAGAGCGAGGTTTCGTATTATTTAGATCCAAGAAAAGACATATGACAATGTTGTTTCCAATACAAATGATAAAACCAATGTGTTTTCATTAGAATTAACTAAAATGTTCCTGATTTTCCGTTTATATTACCGATGGAAGATGTACACGTAAAACCACTCTAATCCGGCTGAAACGTCGATATATGCAATAAAAACCGAACTTCTCCCCTTTTCAATATCCAACTCAGTATTTTAACGAGAAACAAATGGTTGATTGAAAATGAAGTATTTAAGGTAAATTTCTAATCAATTATGTGTTTGCATCATTTTTATCGTATATTTAATGAATTAATAACAATAAACTGAAAATTCACAAAAACGTGGAAAAACGGCAAAATATTGCCTTATTCGATGATATTTTGTTTAAATCACATAAAGGAAAAGGGGATGATAAACGTCAAAATATTGCTAAATTCGACGATTTTTCGTACGAAACAAAATGCAAGAAAATTTGCTTAAAATGCAATATTATGCGAAATTCTGAGATTTGAAGACGAAATCACATATCTTGATACTACTTGAAATAGTATCGAAATATTGGTAAAAATGAATATATTTACGTAATATCAAACTACATGAAGAACGTGAAAAAAGTCACTATTTAACCATATTTGAGGAATTTAACTTCAAATCATAGAGCGAGGTTTCGTATTATTTAGATCCAAGAAAAGACATATGACAATGGCACCAGTACAAACGATAAAAATATGTGTTTTCATTAGAATTAACGAAAATGTTTTTGATATTCTGTTTATATATTACCGATGGAATATGTACACGTAAAACTGCTCTAATCCGGCTGAAACGTCGATATATGCAATAAAAACCGAACTTCTCCCCTTTTCAATATCTTACTCAGTATTTTAACGAGAAACAAATAGATGATTGAAAATGAAGTATTTAAGGTTATTATCTAATCAATTATGTGTTTGCATCATTTTTATCGTAAATATAATGAATTAATACCCATAGACTGAAAATTCACACAAACGTTGAAAAACGGCAAAATATTGCCTAATTCGATGATATTTTGTTTAAATCACATAGAGGAAAAGGGGATGATAAACGTCAAAATATTGCTAAACTCGATGATTTTTCGTACGAAACAAAATGCAAGAAAACTTGCTTAAAATGCAATATAATGCCATATTCTGAGATTTAAAGGCCAAATCACATATCGTGATACTTCATGTAATAGCATCGAAATATTGGTAATAATGAATATATTTTCGTAATATCAAACTACATGATTAACGTGAAAAGGTCACTATTTTACCATATTTGAGGATTTTAACTTCAAATCATAGGTTTCGTATTATTTAGAGGTTTCGTATTATTTAGATCCATGAAAAGACATATGACAATGTTGTTTCCAATACAAATGATAAAACCAATGTGTTTTCATTAGAATTAACTAAAATGTTCCTGATTTTCCGTTTATATTACCGATGGAAGATGTACACGTAAAACCGCTCTAATCCGGCTGAAACGTCGATATATGCAATAAAAATCGAACTTCTCCCCTTTTATATATCTTACTCAGTATTTTAACGAGAAACAAATAGATGATTGAAAATGAAGTATTTAAGGTTATTATCTAATCATTTATGTGTTTGCATCATTTTTATCGTATATATAATGAATTAATACCCATAAACTGAAAATTCACAAAAAAGTGGAAAAACGGCAAAATATTGCTTAATTCGATGATATTTTGTTTAAATCACATAGAGGAAAAGGGGGATGATAAACGTCAAAATATTGCTAAATTCGATGATTTTTCGTACGAAACAAAATGCAAGAAAACTTGCTTAATATGCAATATTATGCGACATTCTGAGATTTGAAGGCCAAATCACATATCGTGATACTACATGAATAGTATCGAAATATTGGTAAAAATGAATATATTTACGTAATATCAAACTACATGAAAAACGTGAAAAAGTCACTATTTTATCATATTTGAGGATTTTAACTTCAAATCATAGAGCGAGGTTTCGTATTATTTAGATCCAAGAAAAGACATATGACAATGTAGTTTCTAATACAAATGATAAAAAACAATGTTTTCATTAGAATTAACTAAAATGTTCTTGATTTTCCGTTTATATTACCGATGGAAGATGTACACGTAAAACCGCTCTAATCCGGCTGAAACGTCGATATGTGCAATAAAAACCGAACTTCTCCCCTTTGCAATATCTTACTCAGTATTTTAACGAGAAACAAATAGATGATTGAAACTGAAGTATTTAAGGTTATTATCTAATCAATTATGTGTTTGCATAATTTTTATCGTATATATAATGAATTAATACCCATAGACAGAAAATTCACAAAAACGTGGAAAAACGGCAAAATCTTGCCTAATTCGATGATATTTTATTTAAATCACATAAAGGAAAAGGAGATGATAAACGTCAAAATATTGCTAAATTCGATGATTTTTCGTACGAAACAAAATGCAAGAAAACTTGCTTAAAATGCAATATTATGCGAAATTCTGAGATTTGAAGGCCAAATCACATATCGTGATACTACATGAAATAGTATCGAAATATTGGTAAAAATGAATATATATACGTAATATCAAAGTACATGAAAAACGTGAAAAAAGTCACTATTTTACCATATTTGAGGATTTTAACTTCAAATCATAGAGCGAGGTTTCGTATTATTTAGATCCAAGAAAAGACATATGACAATGTTGTTTCCAATACAAATGATAAAACCAATGTGTTTTCATTAGAATTAACTAAAATGTTCCTGATTTTCCGTTTATATTACCGATGGAAGATGTACACGTAAAACCACTCTAATCCGGCTGAAACGTCGATATATGCAATAAAAACCGAACTTCTCCCCTTTTCAATATCCAACTCAGTATTTTAACGAGAAACAAATCATATAGGTTCGTATTATTTTGATCATTAAAAAGGCATATGAAAACGATGTATATCGCATATCGCAAACATCCCAAAATCGAAGCTTGAGCCATATTTTGGAGCCAAATTATGGCTCTCTGCACGTATTAGCAGTTTGAAATTACGTCATTTTATACTGAAATAATGCCAATTACTGTGAACAGTGAAGGGTCACATTTTGCCCAAAACCCCTTGCAGTTTTCAAAATATCCCAAACATCCCAAGTTCCTCCCTTGAGCCATGTTTTGGATCCAAATTCTGGCTCTCTGCACGTATTCGCAGTTTTAAATTAGGACTTTTTATACCGGAAATATGCCAATTACTGAGAGCGGCGATGGATCACATTTTGCCCAAACCCTCCCTACATTTTTCACAATATCCCAAACATCCCAAATTCGACCCTCGAACTATATTTTGGAGCCAAATTCGGGCTCTCTGCACGTATTCGCGGTTTGAAATTACGTCATTTTATACCGAAAATATGCCAATTACTGAGATCGGCGAAGAGTCACAAATTGCCTAAACCCCCCACACCAAGAGTGTGTGAAGTGGGCGATTACCCTCGTTGTGTCAACAACTCAATAGTCTCTCCTCTAAGTTACAATACAATGCTGTTTTCTCAAACAGGCCCATGTGCCTTTTAGAGAAAACGGAAATTTAATGGCAAACATTTTCATACTAACCCCGAGACAATCGAATAAGAATTGGATTTTATATGTTGTTTTTTAGATCGGCCGGCTATTTACGACGCGGGCGCGGAACCCATTGGCCGAGTTGGCCGTATATTTACGGTCTGGTTGCATCAAAGTGTTTCAAAATAGTGTGTATGATATTGATTAGGAGAGATTTTCTGTTGTTATTGCATATTTCGACATTTCAGCCGAATTAAAGCGGTTTTACGAGTACACGAAAATTCAGGAACATTTTAGGTAATTCTAAAGAAAACACATTGATTTTTATCATTTGAATTGGAAACAACGTTTTCATATGCCTTTTTAATGATCAAAATAATACGCAGCCTCCCTCTATGAATTTATGTAACAATCCTTGAATTTGGTATTGTAGTGACTTTTTTCACGTTTTTCATGTAGAGTGATTTTAGGTAAAAATGTCCTAATTTACTAATATTTTGGTAATACTTCATGTTGTCCCACTATATGTGATTTGGCCTACAAATCTCAGAATTTCACATAATATTGCGTTTTTAAGCAAGTTTTCTTGCATTGTGCTTTGTACATAAAATCATCGAGTTTTGCAAAACTTTGAGGTTTTTCACCGTTGTTTTCTTTATAAAATTTCATCCAAATATCAACGATTTAGGCAATATTTTGCCGTTTTTTCAGCGTTTTCAAGCCTTTTCGGTTTATTGCCATTAACTCAATAAATTTACGTTAAATATGATGCAAACACGTAATTAATTGCAAATTAAAATCAAATACTTCATTTTAAATCAACTATCTGTACCTCGTTAAAATAGTGAGTAAGATATTGATTAGGAGAGAATTTCAGATTTTATTGCATATTTCAACGTTTCAGCCAGATTAGAGCAGTTTTACGAATTCAGAAATAAACGGAAATTCAGGAACATTTTAGGTAATTCTAAAGTAAACACATTGATTTTTATCATTTGAATTGAAAACATCGTTTTCATATGCCTTTTTAATGATCAAAATAATACGAACCTATATGATTTGTTTCTCGTTAAAATACTGAGTTGGATATTGAAAAGGGGAGAAGTTCGGTTTTTATTGCATATATCGACGTTTCAGCCGGATTAGAGTGGTTTTACGTGTACATCTTCCATCGGTAATATAAACGGAAAATCAGGAACATTTTAGTTAATTCTAATGAAAACACATTGGTTTTATCATTTGTATTGGAAACAACATTGTCATATGTCTTTTCTTGGATCTAAATAATACGAAACCTCGCTCTATGATTTGAAGTTAAAATCCTCAAATATGGTAAAATAGTGACTTTTTTCACGTTTTTCATGTACTTTGATATTACGTATATATATTCATTTTTACCAATATTTCGATACTATTTCATGTAGTATGACGATATGTGATTTGGCCTTCAAATCTCAGAATTTCGCATAATATTGCATTTTAAGCAAGTTTTCTTGCATTTTGTTTCGTACGAAAAATCATCGAATTTAGCAATATTTTGACGTTTATCATCTCTTTTTCCTTTATGTGATTTAAATAAAATATCATCGAATTAGGCAAGATTTTGCCGTTTTTCCACGTTTTTGTGAATTTTCAGTTTATGGGTATTAATTCATTATATATACGATAAAAATTATGCAAACACATAATTGATTAGATAATAACCTTAAATACTTCAGTTTCAATCATCTATTTGTTTCTCGTTAAAATACTGAGTAAGATATTGCAAAGGGGAGAAGTTCGGTTTTTATTGCACATACCGACGTTTCAGCCGGATTAGAGCGGTTTTACGTGTACATCTTCCATCGGTAATATAAACGGAAAATCAGGAACATTTTAGTTAATTCTAATGAAAACATTGTTTTTTATCATTTGTATTAGAAACTACATTGTCATATGTCTTTTCTTGGATCTAAATAATACGAAACCTCGCTCTATGATTTGAAGTTAAAATCCTCAAATATGATAAAATAGTGACTTTTTCACGTTTTTCATGTAGTTTGATATTACGTAAATATATTCATTTTTACCAATATTTCGATACTATTCATGTAGTATCACGATATGCGATTTGGCCTTCAAATCTCAGAATGTCGCATAATATTGCATTTTAAGCAAGTTTTCTTGCATTTTGTTTCGTACGAAAAATCATCGAATTTAGCAATATTTTGACGTTTATCATCCCCCTTTTCCTCTATGTGATTTAAACAAAATATCATCGAATTAAGCAATATTTTGCCGTTTTTCCACTTTTTTTGTGAATTTTCAGTTTATGGGTATTAATTCATTATATATACGATAAAAATGATGCAAACACATAAATGATTAGATAATAACCTTAAATACTTCATTTTCAATCATCTATTTGTTTCTCGTTAAAATACTGAGTAAGATATATAAAAGGGGAGAAGTTCGATTTTTATTGCATATATCGACGTTTCAGCCGGATTAGAGCGGTTTTACGTGTACATCTTCCATCGGTAATATAAACGGAAAATCAGGAACATTTTAGTTAATTCTAATGAAAACACATTGGTTTTATCATTTGTATTGGAAACAACATTGTCATATGTCTTTTCATGGATCTAAATAATACGAAACCTCACTCTATGATTTGAAGTTAAAATCCTCAAATATGGTAAAATAGTGACCTTTTCACGTTAATCATGTAGTTTGATATTACGAAAATATATTCATTATTACCAATATTTCGATGCTATTACATGAAGTATCACGATATGTGATTTGGCCTTTAAATCTCAGAATATCGCATTATATTGCATTTTAAGCAAGTTTTCTTGCATTTTGTTTCGTACGAAAAATCATCGAGTTTAGCAATATTTTGACGTTTATCATCCCCTTTTCCTCTATGTGATTTAAACAAAATATCATCGAATTAGGCAATATTTTGCCGTTTTTCCACGTTTGTGTGAATTTTCAGTCTATGGGTATTAATTCATTATATTTACGATAAAAATGATGCAAACACATAATTGATTAGATAATAACCTTAAATACTTCATTTTCAATCATCTATTTGTTTCTCGTTAAAATACTGAGTAAGATATTGAAAAGGGGAGAAGTTCGATTTTTATTGCATATATCGACGTTTCAGCCGGATTAGAGCAGTTTTACGTGTACATCTTCCATCGGTAATATATAAACAGAAAATCAAAAACATTTTCGTTAATTCTAATGAAAACACATATATTTTTATCGTTTGTACTGGTGCCATTGTCATATGTCTTTTCTTGGATCTAAATAATACGAAACCTCGCTCTATGATTTGAAGTTAAATTCCTCAAATATGGTTAAATAGTGACTTTTTTCACGTTTTTCATGTAGTTTGATATTACGTAAATATATTCATTTTTACCAATATTTCGATACTATTTCAAGTAGTATCAAGATATGTGATTTCGTCTTCAAATCTCAGAATTTCGCATAATATTGCATTTTAAGCAAATTTTCTTGCATTTTGTTTCGTACGAAAAATCGTCGAATTTAGCAATATTTTGACGTTTATCATCCCCTTTTCCTTTATGTGATTTAAACAAAATATCATCGAATAAGGCAATATTTTGCCGTTTTTCCACGTTTTTGTGAATTTTCAGTTTATTGTTATTAATTCATTAAATATACGATAAAAATGATGCAAACACATAATTGATTAGAAATTTACCTTAAATACTTCATTTTCAATCAACCATTTGTTTCTCGTTAAAATACTGAGTTGGATATTGAAAAGGGGAGAAGTTCGGTTTTTATTGCATATATCGACGTTTCAGCCGGATTAGAGTGGTTTTACGTGTACATCTTCCATCGGTAATATAAACGGAAAATCAGGAACATTTTAGTTAATTCTAATGAAAAAACATTGGTTTTATCATTTGTATTGGAAACAACATTGTCATATGTCTTTTCTTGGATCTAAATAATACGAAACCTCGCTCTATGATTTGAAGTTAAATTCCTGAAGTATGGTTAAATAGTGATTTTTTTCACGTTTTTCATGTAGTTTGATATTACGCAAATATATTCACGTTTACCAATATTTCGATACTATTTCATGTAGTATCACGATATGTGAATTGGCCTTCAAATATCAGAATTTCGCATAATATTGCATTTTAAGCTAGTTTTCTTCCATTTTGTTTCGAACTAAAAGTCATCGAATTTAGCAATATTTTGACGTTAATCATCCCCTTTTCCTTTATGTGATTTAATCAAAATATCATCGAATTAGGCAATATTTTGCCCTTTTTCCACATTTTTGTAAATTTTCAGTTTATTAGTATTAATTCATTAAATATATGACAAAAATCATGCAAACACATAATTGATTAGAAATTAACATTATATACCTCATTTTCAATCAACTATTTGTTTTTCGTTAAAATACTGATTAAGGTATAGAAAAGGGGAGAATTTCGGTTTTTATTGCATATATCGACGTTTCAGCCGGAATAGAGCGGTTATACGTGTAAATCTTCCATCGGTAATTTAAACGGAAAATCATGAACATTTTAGTTAATTCTAATGAAAACACATTGATTTTTATCATTTGTATTGGAAACAACATTGTCATATGTCTTTTTTTGGATCTAAATAATACGAAACCTTGCTTTATGATTCGAAGGTAAAATCCTCAAATTTGGTATAATAGTGACTTTTTTCACGTTTATCATTTAGTTGGATATTACATAAATATATTCATTTTTTTACCAATATTTCGTTACTATTTCATGTAGAATCACGATATGTCATTTAGCCTTCAAATCTCAGAATTTCGCATAATATTCCATTTTCAGCATGTTTTCTTGCGTTTTGTTTCGTACGAAATATCATCGAATTTAGCAATATTTTCACGTTTATCATCTCCTTTTATTTTATGTGATTTAAACAAAATATCATAGAATTAGGCAAGATTTTACCGTTTTTCCACGTTTTTTGTGAATTTTCCGTTTATTGTTATTAATTCATTATATATACGATAAAAATGATGCAAACACATAATTGATTAGAAAATAACCTTAAATACTTCATTTTCAATCAACTATTTGTTTCTCGTTTAAATACTGAGTAAGATATTGAAAAAGGGGAAAAGTTCTGTTTTTATTGCATATATCGACGTTTCAGCCGGATTAGAGCGGTTTTACGTGTACATTTTCCATCTGTAATATAAACGGAAAATCAGGAACATTTTAGTTAATTTAAATGAAAACTGTTACGGCCCTCTCGGGTCGCAACCGGGTTCTTTCTCTGATGTTGTTAGAGGTAGGGTATCCGGCCCCAAGCTAGTAGTGGCTTTCAAGGGATGTGATCCGTAACGCAAGTAAATAAAAGGGGAAGGGAGACAAAGGCAAAAACTTAATAATATAATTGTCACCATCACCATAAATAATAAATATCTTATCACACGGGGGAGGTATTAACACTATTATATACAATGTGGTCTTCCTCTGAAGACTCTGGACGTTCACGTTGCTCGACGATGCTTAGCTCTCGGTCCCCTTGTGGCCTCACGACGAATCCTTCGATTCTCTTGAGTCTACCCTGGCCACAGGCCAGCCAAATCACAGTTCCACTGGGGGCACCATCGTGGAGGCAGAGGCTCAAGAGAGTGCTGCAAAAGGCTCAAGAGAGGGATGCTGATGCTCCAGAGAGGGATGCAGAGGCTCAAGAGAGTGATGCAGAGGCTCAAGAGAGAAAGGCAGAGGCTTAAGAGTGATGCAGAGGCACAAGACAGTGATGCAGAGGATCAAGAGAACGATGCAGATGCTCAAGAGAGTGATGCAGAGGATCAAGAGAGTGATTCAGAGGAGCAAGAGAGGGAAGCAGAGGCTTAAGAGAGTGATGCAGAGGCTGAAGAGAGTGATGCAGAGGCTCTAGAGAGTGATGCAGAGGCTTAAGAGAAGGATACAGAGGCTCAAGAGAGGGATGTAGACGCTCAAGAGAGTGATGCAGAAGCTCAAGAGAGTGATGCAGAGGATTAAGAGAGGGTTGCTGAGGCTCCAGAGAGGGATGCAGAGGATCAGGAGGTAAAGGCAGAGGCTTAAGTTAGTGATGCAGAGGATCAAGAGAGGGAAGCAGAGGCTTAAATTAAGAGAGTGATGCAGAGGCCGAAGAGAGTGATGCAGAGGCTGAAGAGAGTGTTGCAGAGGCTTACGAAAGTGATGCAGAGGCTCAAGAGAGGGATGCAGAGGCTCAAGAGAGTGATGCAGACGCTTAATAGAGGGATTCAGATGTTCAAGAGAAGGATGCAGAGGCTTACGAGAGGGATGCAGAGGCTCAAGAGAATGATGCAGAGGCTCAAGAGAGGGATTCAAAGGTTCAGGAGAGTGATTCAGAGGCTTATGAGAGTGATGCAGAGGATCAAGATAGGGATGAAGAAGCTGAATAGAGTGATGCAGAGGCTCAAGAGAGGGATGCAGAGGTTCAAGAGAGTGATTCAGAGGCTTACGAGAGTGATGCCGAGGCTTAAGTGAGTGAGGTTGAGGCTTAGGAGAGGGATGCAGAGGCTTAAGAGGGTGATGCAGAGGCTCAAGAGAGTGATGCAGAGGCTCAAGAGAGGGATGCAGGGGCTCAAGATAGTGATGCAGAGGCTCAAGAGAGTGATTCAGAGGCTTAAGAGCGTGATGCAGAGGCTTAAGAGAGTGATGCAGAGGCTTAAGAGAGGGAGGCAGAGGCTCAAGAGCGGGATGCAGAGGCTCAAGAGGCTGATGCAGAGGCTCAAGAGAGGGATGCAGAGGCTCAAGTGAGGGATGCGGAGGCACAAGAGAGGGATGCAGAGGCTCAAGCGACTGATGCAGACGCTTAATAGAGGGATGCTGAGGTTCAAGAGAGTGATGCAGAGGCTTATGAGAGTGACGCAGAGGCTGAAGAGAGTGATGCAGAGGCTGAAGAGAGTGATGCAGAGGCTTAAGAGAGGGTTGCAGAGGCTAAAGAGAGTGATGCAGAAGCTTAAGAGAGGGATGCATAGGCTCAAGAGAATGATGAAGAGGCTCAAGTGAGTGCTGCAGAGGCTCAAAAGAGGGATGCTGAGGCTCCAGAGAGGGATGCAGAGGCTCAAGAGAGTGATGCAGAGGCTGAAGAGAGAGATGCAGAGGCTCCAGAGAGTGATGCAGAGGCTCAAGAGAGTGATGCAGAGGCTCAAGAGAGAGACGCAGAAGCTTAAGAGAATGATGGAGTGGATTAAGAAAGGGATGCAGGGGCTTAAGAGAGTGATGCAGAGGCTCAAGAAAGTAATGCAGAGGATCATGAGAATGATGCAGAGGCTCAAGAGAGTGATGCAGAGGATCAAGAGAGGGATGCTGAGGCTCAAGTGAGGGATGGAGAGGCTTAGAAGAATGATGCAGAGGCTCAAGAGAGGGATTCAGAGGCTCAAGAGAGTGATACAGAGGCTCAAGAGACGGATGCAGAGGCTGAAGAGAGTGATGCAGAGGCTAAAGAGAGTGATGCAGAGGCTTAAGAGAGTGATGCAGAGGCTAAAGAGAGGGATGCAGAGGCTTAGGAGAGTGATGCAGAGGCTCAAGAGAGTGATGCAGAGGCTCATGCGAGTGATGCAGATGCTTAGGAGAATGATGCAGAGGCTCAAGAGAGGGATGCAGAGGCTTATGAGAGTGATGCAGAGGCTTACGTGAGTGATGCAGAGGCTTAAGAGAGGGATGCAGAGGCTCATGAGAGTTATGTAGAGGCTCAAGAGAGTGATGCAGAGGCTCAAGAGAGTGATGCAGAGGATCATGAGAATGATGCAGAGGCTCAAGAGAGTGATGCAGAGGATCAGGAGAGGGAAGCAGAGGTTTAAGAGAGTGATGCAGAGGCCGAATAGAGTGATGCAGAGGCTTAAGAGAGTGATGAAGAGGCTGAAGAGAGTGATGCAGATGCTCAAAAGAGTTATTCAGAGGCTAAGGAGAGTGATGCAGAGGCCACAAAAGAGTGATGCAGAGGCTGAAAAGATTGTTGCAGAGGCTCAAGAGAGTGATGCAGAGGCTCAAGAGAGGGATGCAGAGGCTCAAGAGAGGGATGTAGAGGCTAAAAAGAGTGATGCAGAGGCTGAAGAGAGAGATGCAGAGGCTTAAGAGAGTGATGCAGAGGTTCAAGAGAGTGATGCAGATGCACAAGTGAATGATGTAGAGGCTTAAGAGAGGGATGAAGAGGCTCAAGAGAATGATGCAGGGGCTCAAAAGAATGATGCAGAGGCTTAAGAGAGGGATGCAGAGGATCAGGAGAGTGATGCAGAGGTTTAAGAGAGGAATGCAGAGGCTGCAGAGAATGATGCAGAGGCTTAAGAGAGGGATGCAGAGGCTGACGAGAATGATGCAGAGGCATAAGAGAGGGATGCAGAGGCGGAAGAGATTGATGCAGAGGCTCAAGAGAGTGATGCAGAGGCTTAAGAGAGGGATGCAGAGGCTAAAGAGACTGATGCAGAGGCCTAAATGAGTGATGCAGAGGCTCAGAAGAGTGATGCAGAGGCTCAAGAAAGTGATGCAGTGGCTGAAGAGAATGATGCAGAGCCTTAAGAGAGTGATGCAGAGGCTTAAGAGAGGGATGCATAGGCTCAAGGGAATGAAGAAGAGGCTCAAGAGAGTGCTGCAGAGGCTCAAAAGAGGGATGCTGAGGCTCCAGAGAGGGATGCAGAGGCTCAAGAGAGTGATGCAGAGGCTGAAGAGAGAGACGCAGAAGCTTAAGAGAGTGATGCAGTGGATTAAGAGAGGGATGCAGGGGCTTAAGAGAGTGATGCAGAGGCTCAAGAGAGTAATGCAGAGGATCATGAGAATGATGCAGAGGCTCAAGAGAGTGATGCAGAGGATCAAGAGAGGGATGCTGAGGCTCAAATGAGGGATAGAGAGGCTTAGAAGAATGATGCAGAGGCTCAAGAGAGGGATTCAGAGGCTCAAGAGAGTGATACAGAGGCTCAAGAGAGTGATGCATAGGCTAAAGAGAGGGATGCAGAGGCTCAAGAGAGGGATGCAGAGGCTGAAGAGAGTGATGCAGAGGCTCAAGAGAGTGATGCAGAGGCTAAAGAGAGGGATGCAGAGGCTTAAGAGAGGGATGCAGAGGCTCAAGAGAGTGATGCAGAGGCTCAAGCGAGTGATGCAGATGCTTAGGAGAATGATGCAGAGGCTCAAGAGAGTGATGCAGAGGCTTAAGTGAGTGATGCAGAGGCTTAAGAGAGGGATGCAGAGTCTCAAGAGAGGGATGCAGAGGCTCAAGAGAGTGATGCAGAAGCTTAAGAGAGGGATGCAGAGGCTCAAGAGAATGATGCAGAGGCTCAAGAGAGTGCTGCAGAGGCTCAAGAGAGGGTTGCTGAGGCTCCAGAGAGGGATGCAGAGGGTCAAGAGAGTGATGAAGAGGCTGAAGAGAGAGATGTAGAGGCTCCAGAGAGGGATGCAGAGGCTCAAGATAGTGATGCAGAGGCTCAAGAGAATGATGTAGAGGCTTAAGAGAGGGATGCATAGGCTCAAGAGAATGAAGAAGAGGCTCAAGAGAGTGCTGCAGAGGCACAAAAGAGGGATGCTGAGGCTCCAGAGAGGGATGCAGAAGCTCAAGAGAGTGATGCAGAGGCTGAAGAGAGAGACGCAGAAGCTTAAGAGAGTGATGCAGTGAATTAAGAGAGGGATGCAGGGGCTTAAGAGAGTGATGCAGAGGCTCAAGAGAGTAATGCAGAGGATCATGAGAATGATGCAGAGGCTCATGAGAGTGATGCAGAGGCTTAAGAGAGTGGTGTAGAGGCTTAAGAGAGGGGATGCAGAGGCTCAAGAGAGTGATGCAGAGCCTGAAGAGAGTGATGCAGAGGCTTAAGAGAGGGATGCAGAGGCTCAAGAGAGGGATGCAAAGGCTCATAAAAGGGGTGCAGAGGCTCATGAGAGGGATGCAGAGGCTCAGTAGAGGGATGGAAAGGCTCATAAAAGGGATGCAAAAGCTCATAAGAGGGATGCAGGGGCTCAAGAGAGGGATGCAGAGGCTCACGAGAGGGATGCAGAGACTCTTGAGAGTGATGCAGAGGCTCAATATAGGGATGCAGAGGTTTAAGAGAGTGATGCAAAGGCTCAATAAACGGATGCAGAGGCTCATGAGAGGGATGCAGAGGCTGAAGAGAGTGATGCAGAGGCTTATGAGAGGGATGCAGAGACTCTTGAGAGATGCAGAGGCTCACGATAGGGATGCAGAGGCTTGAGAGAGTGATGCAAAGGCTCAATAGAGGGATGCAGAGGCTCATGAGAGGGATGTAGGAGTTCAAGAGAGGGATGCAGAGGTTCAAGAAAGTGATTCAGAAGCTTAATGGAGGGATGCAGAGGCTCAAGAGAATGATGCAGAGGCTCAAGAGAGTGCTGCAGAGGCTCAAGAGAGGGATGCTGAGGCTCCAGAGGCTCAAAAGAGTGATGCAGAGGCTGAAGAGAGAGATGCAGAGGCTTAAAAGAGTGATGCAGAGGCTCAAGAGAGTAATGCAGAGGCTCAAGAGAATGATGTAGAGGCTTAAGAGAGGGATGCAAAGGTTCAAGAGAATGATGCAGAGGCTCAAGAGAGTGATGCACAGGCTCAAGAGAGTGATGCAGAGGATCATGAGAGTGATGCGGAGGCTAAAGAGAGTGATGAAGAGTCTTAAGAGAGTGATGCAGAGGATTAAAAGAGGGATGCAGAGGCTCAAGAGAGTGATGCAGACGCTCTGGAGAGTGATGCAGATGCTTAGAAGAATGATGCAGAGGCTCAAGAGAGGGATGCAGAGGCTAAAGAGAGTGATGCAGATGCTCAAGAGAGGGATGCAGAGGATGAAGAGAGAGACGCAAAGGCTAAAGAGAGTGATGCAGAATCTCAAGAGATGGATTCAGAGGCTCTAGAGAGAATTGCATAGGAATAAAAGAGTGATGCAGAGTCTGAAGGGAGTGTTGCAGAGGCTCAAGAGAGGGATGCAGAGGCTCAAGGGAGTGATGCAGAGACTCAAGAGATTTATGCAGAGGCTCAAGAGAGTGATGCAGAGGCTTACGAGAGTGATGCAGAGGCTCAAGAGAGGGATGCAGACGCTCGAGAGAGTGATGCAGAAGCTCTAGAGAGTGATGCAGAGGATTAAGAGGGGGATGCTGAGGCTCCAGAGAGGGATGCAGAGGCTCAAGAGAGAAAGGCAGAGGCTTAAGAGAGTGATGCAGAGGATCAAGAGAGGGAAGCAGAGGCTTAAGAGAGTGATGCAGAGGCCGAAGAGAGTGATGCAGAGGCTTAAGAGAATGATGCAGAGGCTCAAGAGAGGGAATGCAGAGGCTCAAGAGAGTGATGCAGACGCTTAATAGAGGGATGCAGAGGTTCAAGAGAGTGATGCAGAGGCTTAAGAGAGGGATGCAGAGGCTCAAGAAAGTGATTCAGAGGCTTATGAGAGTGATGCAGAGGATCAAGAGAGGGATGAAGAGGCTGAAAAGAGTGATGCAGAGGCTCAAGAAAGGGATGCAGAGGCTCAAGAGAGTGATTCTTAGGCTTACGAGAGTGAAGCCGAGGCTTAAGATAGTGAGGTTGAGGCTGTGGAGAGGGATGCAGAGGCTCAACAGAGTGATGCAGAGGCTTTAGATGGTGATGCAGAGGCTCAAGAGAGTGATGCAGACGCTCAAGAGAGGGATGCAGGGGCTCAAGATAGTGATGCAGAAGCTCAAGAGAGTGATTCAGAGGCTTACGAGCGTGATGCAGAGGCTTACGAGAGTGATGCAGAGGCTTAAGAGAGGGAGGCAGAGGCTAAAGAGAGGAATGCAGAGGTTCAAGAGGGGGATGCAGATGCTCAAGAGAGGGATACAGAGGCTCAATTGAGGGATGCAGAGGTACAAGAGAGGGATGCAGAGGCTCTTGAGAGTGATTTAGAGGCTTACGAGAGTGATGCAGAGGCTTAAGAGAGTGATGCAGAGGCTTAAGAGAGTGATGCAGAGGATTAAGAGAGGGATGCAGAGGCTCAAAAGAGGGATGCAGAGGTTCATGAGAGGGATGCACGGGCTCAAGAGAGGGATGCAGAGGCTCAAGTGAGGGATGCAGAGGCACAATTAAGAGAAAGATGCAGAGGCTCATGAGAGTGACGCAGAGGCTCAAGAGAGAGATGCAGAGGCTTAAGACAGTGATGCAAAGGCTCAGGAGAGGGATGCAAAGGCTCATGAGAGGGATTCAGGAGTTCAAGAGAGTGATGCTGACGCTGAAAAAAGGGATGAAGAGGCTTAAGAAAGTGATGCAGAGGTTCAAAAAAGGGATGCAGAGGATTAGGAGGGTGATGCAGAGGCTCAAGAGAGTGATGCAGAGGCTCATGAGAGGGATGCAGAGGCTCAAGAAAGTGATGCAGAGGATAAGGAGAGGGAAGCAGAGTCCTAAGAGAGTGATGCAGAAGCTGAAGAGAGTGATGCAGAGGATCAAGAGAGTGATGCAGAGGCTCGAAAGAGTGATGCAGAGGCTCAAAAGAGTTATTCAGAGGCTAAGGAGAGTGATGCAGAGGCCACAAGAGAGTGATGCAGAGGCTGAAAAGAGTGTTGCAGAGGCTCAAGAGAGTGATGCAGAGACTCAAGAGAGGGATGTAGAGGCTAAAGAGAGTGATCCAGAGGCTGAAGAGAGAGATGCAGAGGCTTCAGAGAGTGATGCAGAGGTTCAAGCGAGTGATGCAGATGCACAAGTAAATGATGTAGAGGCTTAAGAGAGGGATGCAGAGGCTCAGGAGAGTGATGCAGAGGCTCAAGAGAGTGATGCAGTGGCTGAAGAGAATGATGCAGAGGCTTAAGAGAGTGATGCAGAGGCTTAAGAGAGGGTTGCAAAGGCTAAAGAGAGTGATGCAGAGGATTAAGAGAGGGATGCAGGGGCTTAAGAGAGTGATGGAGAGGCTCAAGAGAGTAATGCAGAGGATCATGAGAATGATGCAGAGGCTCAAGAGAGTGATGTAGAGGATCAAGAGAGGGATGCTGAGGCTCAAATGAGGGATAGAGAGGCTTAGAAGAATGATGCAGAGGCTGAAGAGAGGGATGCAGAGGCTTAAGAGAGTGATGCAGAGGCTTAAGAGAGGGATGCAGAGGCTTAAGAGAGGGATGCAGAGGCTCAAGAGAGTGATGCAGAAGCTCAAGCGAGTGATGCAGATGCTTCGGAGAATGATGCAGAGGCTCAAGAGAGGGATGCAGAGGCTGAAGAGAGTGAAGCAGGGGCTTAAGTGAGTGATGCAGAGGCTTAAGAGAGGGATGCAGAGGCTCAAGAGAGTGATGTAGAGGCTCAAGAGAGTGATGCAGAGGCTCAAGAGAGTGATGCAGAGGATCATGAGAGTGATGCAGAGGCTCAAGAGAGTGATGCAGAGGATCAAGAGAGGGAACCAGAGGCTTAAGAGAGTGATGCAGAAGCCGAAGATTGTGATGCAGAGGTTTAAGAGAGTGATGAAGAGGCTGAAGAGAATGATGCAGAGGCTTAAGAGAGTGAGGCAGAGGCTCAAGAGAGGGATTCAGAGGCTCAAGTGAGTGATGCAGAGGCTTAAGAGAGGGATGCAGTGGCTCAAGAGAATGATGCAACGGCTCAAGAGAGTGCTGCAAAAGGCTCAAGAGAGGGATGCTGATGCTCCAGAGAGGGTTGCAGAGGCTCAAGAGAGTGATGCAGAGACTCAAGAGAGAAAGACAGAGGCTTAAGAGAGTGAAGCAGAGGCTCAAGACAGTGATGCAGAGGCTCAATAGAATGATGCAGATGCTCAAGAGAGTGATGCAGATTATCAAGAGAGGGATGCAGAGGCTTAGGAGAGTGATGCAGAGGCTGAAGAGAGTGATGCAGAGGCTGAAGAGAGTGATGCAGAGGCTCAAGAGAGAGTGATGCAGACGATAAAGAGAATGATGCAGAGGCTCATGAGAGTGATGCAGAGGAGCAATAGAGGGAAGCAGAGGCTTAAGAGAGTGATGCAGAGGCTGAAGAGAGTGATGCAGAGGCTTAAGAGAGTGATGCAGAGGCTGAAGAGAGTGATGCAGAGGCTCAAGAGAGTGATGCAGAGGCTTAAGAGAAGGATACAGAGGCTCAAGAGAGGGATGTAGACGCTCAAGAGAGTGATGTAGAAGCTCAAGAGAGTGATGCAGAGGATTAAGAGAGGGTTGCTGAGGCTCCAGAGAGGGATGCAGAGGCTCAAGAGAGAAAGGCAGAGGCTAAAGTGAGTGATGCAGAGGATCAAGAGAGGGAAGCAGAGGCTTAAATTAAGAGAGTGATGCAGAGGCCGAAGAGAGTGATGCAGAGGCTTACGAAAGTGATGCAGAGGCTCAAGAGAGTTATGCAGAGGCTCAAGAGAGTGATGCAGAGGCTAAAAAGAGTTATGCAGATTCTCAAGAGAGTAATGCAGAGGCTTACGAGAGTGATGCAGAGGATCAGGAGAGGGATGCAGAGGCTCAAGAGAGTGATGCAGAGGCTCGAGAGAGTGATGCAGAGGCTGAAGAGAGGGATGCAGAGGCTGAAGAGACGGATGCAGAGGCTCAAGAGAGGGATACAGAAGCTCAAGAGAGTGATGCAGAGACTCAAGAGAATTATGCATTGGGTTAAGCGAGTGATGCAGAGGCTGACGAGAGTGATGCAGAGGCTCAAGTGAGGGATATAGAGGCTAAGGAGAGGGATGCAGAAGCTCAAGAGAGTGATGTAGAGGCTTGAGAGAGTGATGCAGAGGCTTAAGAGAGGGATGCAGAGGTTCAAGAGAGGGATGCAGAGGCTTAAGAGTGAGATGCAGGGGCTCATGAGAGGGATGCAGAGGCTTAGGTGAGTGATGCAGAGGCTGAAGAGTGTTGCAGAGGCTCAAAAGAGAGAGATGCAGAGGCTCAAGAGAGTGATGCAGAGGCTAAAAAGAGTTATGCAGATTCTCAAGAGAGTAATGCAGAGGCTTACGAGAGTGATGCAGAGGATCAGGAGAGGGATGCAGAGGCTCAAGAGATTGAAGAAGAGGCTCAAGAGAGTGCTGCAGAGACTCAAAAGAGGGATGCTGAGGCTCCAGAGCGGGTTGCAGAGGCTCAAGAGAGTGATGCAGAGGCTGAAGAGAGAGACGCAGAAGCTTAAGAGAGTGATGCAGTGGATTAAGAGAGGGATGCAGGGGCTTAAGAGAGTGATGCAGAGGCTCAAGAGAGTGATGCAGAGGCTCATGAGAGGGATGTCGAGGCTCAAGAAAGTGATGCAGAGGATAAGGAAAGGGAAGCAGAGTCCTAAGAGAGTGATGCAGAAGCTGAAGAGAGTGATGCAGAGGATCAAGAGAGTGATGCAGAGGCTCGAAAGAGTGATGCAGAGGCTCAAAAGAGTTATTCAGAGGCTAAGGAGAGTGATGCAGAGGCCACAAGAGAGTGATGCAGAGGCTGAAAAGAGTGTTGCAGAGGCTCAAGAGAGTGATGCAGAGGCTCAAGAGAGGGATGTAGAGGCTAAAGAGAGTGATCCAGAGGCTGAAGAGAGAGATGCAGAGGCTTCAGAGAGTGATGCAGAGGTTCAAGAGAGTGATGCAGATGCACAAGTAAATGATGTAGAGGCTTAAGAGAGGGATGCAGAGGCTCAGGAGAGTGATGCAGAGGCTCAAGAGAGTGATGCAGTGGCTGAAGAGAATGATGCAGAGGCTTAAGAGAGTGATGCAGAGGCTTAAGAGAGGGTTGCAAAGGCTAAAGAGAGTGATGCAGAGGATTAAGAGAGGGATGCAGGGGCTTAAGAGAGTGATGGAGAGGCTCAAGAGAGTAATGCAGAGGATCATGAGAATGATGCAGAGGCTCAAGAGAGTGATGCAGAGGATCAAGAGAGGGATGCTGAGGCTCAAATGAGGGATAGAGAGGCTTAGAAGAATGATGCAGAGGCTGAAGAGAGGGATGCAGAGGCTTAAGAGAGTGATGCAGAGGCTTAAGAGAGGGATGCAGAGGCTTAAGAGAGGGATGCAGAGGCTCAAGAGAGTGATGCAGAAGCTCAAGCGAGTGATGCAGATGCTTCGGAGAATGATGCAGAGGCTCAAGAGAGGGATGCAGAGGCTGAAGAGAGTGATGCAGGGGCTTAAGTGAGTGATGCAGAGACTTAAGAGAGGGATGCAGAGGCTCAAGAGAGTGATGTAGAGGCTCAAGAGAGTGATGCAGAGGCTCAAGAGAGTGATGCAGAGGATCATGAGAGTGATGCAGAGGCTCAAGAGAGTGATGCAGAGGATCAAGAGAGGGAAGCAGAGGCTTAAGAGAGTGATGCAGAAGCCGAAGATTGTGATGCAGAGGTTTAAGAGAGTGATGAAGAGGCTGAAGAGAATGATGCAGAGGCTTAAGAGAGTGAGGCAGAGGCTCAAGAGAGGGATTCAGAGGCTCAAGTGAGTGATGCAGAGGCTTAAGAGAGGGATGCAGTGGCTCAAGAGAATGATGCAACGGCTCAGGAGAGTGCTGCAAAAGGCTCAAGAGAGGGATGCTGATGCTCCAGAGAGGGTTGCAGAGGCACAAGAGAGTGATGCAGAGCCTCAAGAGAGAAAGAAAGAGGCTTAAGAGAGTGATGCAGAGGGTCAAGACAGTGATGCAGAGGCTCAAGAGAATGATGCAGATGCTCAAGAGAGTGATGCAGATTATCAAGAGAGGGATGCAGAGGCTTAGGAGAGTGATGCAGAGGCTGAAGAGAGTGATGCAGAGGCTGAAGAGAGTGATGCAGAGGCTCAAGAGAGAGTGATGCAGACGATAAAGAGAATGATGCAGAGGCTCAAGAGAGTGATGCAGAGGAGCAATAGAGGGAATCAGAGGCTTAAGAGAGTGATGCAGAGGCTGAAGAGAGTGATGCAGAGGCTCTAGAGAGTGATGCAGAGGCTTAAGAGAAGGATACAGAGGCTCAAGAGAGGGATGTAGACGTTCAAGAGAGTGATGTAGAAGCTCAAGAGAGTGATGCAGAGGATTAAGAGAGGGTTGCTGAGGCTCCAGAGAGGGATGCAGATGCTCAAGAGAGAAAGGCAGAGGCTAAAGTGAGTGATGCAGAGGATCAAGAGAGGGAAGCAGAGGCTTAAATTAAGAGAGTGATGCAGAGGCTTACGAAAGTGATGCAGAGGCTCAAGAGAGTTATGCAGAGGCTCAAGAGAGTGATGCAGAGGCTAAAAAGAGTTATGCAGATTCTCAAGAGAGTAATGCAAAGGCTTACGAGAGTGATGCAGAGGATCAGGAGAGGGATGCAGAGGCTCAAGAGAGTGATGCAGAGGCTCGAGAGAGTGATGCAGAGGCTCATGTGAGGGATATAGAGGATAAGGAGAGGGATGCAGAAGCTCAAGAGAGTGATGTAGAGGCTTGAGAGAGTGATGCAGAGGATTAAGAGAATTATGCATTGGGTGAAGCGAGTGATGCAGAGGCTGACGAGAGTGATGCAGAGGCTCAAGTGAGGGATATAGAGGCTAAGGAGAGGGATGCAGAAGCTCAAGAGAGTGATGTAGAGGCTTGAGAGAGTGATGCATAGGATTAAGAGAGGGATGCAGAGGTTCAAGAGAGGGATGCAGAGGCTTAAGAGTGGGATGCAGGGGCTCATGAGAGGGATGCAGAGGCTTAGGTGAGTGATGCAGAGGATGAAGAGTGTTTCAGAGGCTCAAAAGAGAGAGATGCAGAGGCTCAAAAGAGAGAGATGCAGAGGCTCAAGAGAGTGATGCAGAGGCTAAAAAGAGTTATGCAGATTCTCAAGAGAGTAATGCAGAGGCTTACGAGAGTGATGCAGAGGATCAGGAGAGGGATGCAGAGGCTCAAGAGATTGAAGAAGAGGCTCAAGAGAGTGCTGCAGAGGCTCAAAAGAGGGATGCTGAGGCTCCAGAGCGGGTTGCAGAGGCTCAAGAGAGTGATGCAGAGGCTGAAGAGAGAGACGCAGAAGCTTAAGAGAGTGATGCAGTGGATTAAGAGAGGGATGCAGGGGCTTAAGAGAGTGATGCAGAGGCTCAAGAGAGTAATGCAGAGGATCATGAGAATGATGCAGAGGCTCAAGAGAGTGATGCAGAGGATCAAGAGAGGGATGCTGAGGCTCAAATGAGGGATAGAGAGGCTTAGAAGAATGATGCAGAGGCTCAAGAGAGGGATTCAGAGGCTCAAGAGAGTGATACAGAGGCTCAAGAGAGTGATGCATAGGCTCAAGAGAGTGATGCAGAGGCTCAAGAGAGGGATGCAGAGGCTTAAGAGAGGGATGCAGAGGCTCAAGAGAGGGATGCAGAGGCTCAAGAGAGTGATGCAGAAGCTTAAGAGAGGGATGCAGAGGCTCAAGAGAATGATATAGAGGTTCAAGAGAGTGCTGCAGAGGCTCAAGAGAGGGTTGCTGAGGCTCCAGAGAGGGATGCAGAGGGTCAAGAGAGTGATGAAGAGGCTGAAGAGAGAGATGTAGAGGCTCCAGAGAGGGATGCAGAGGCTCAAGATAGTGATGCAGAGGCTCAAGAGAATGATGTAGAGGCTTAAGAGAGGGATGCAGAGGTTCAAGAGAATGATGCGGAGGCTCAAAAGAGTGATGCAGAGGATTATGAGAGGGATGCGGAGGCTTACGAGAGTGGTGCAGAGGCTCAAGAGAGTGATGTAGAGGCTCAAGAGAGTGATGCACAGGCTCAAGAGAATGATGCAGAGGCTCAAGAGAGGGATGCAGAGGCTGAAGAGAGTGATGCAGATGCTCAAGAGAGGGATGCAGAGGATGAAGAGAGTGACGCAGAGGCTCGAGAGAGTTTTGCAGTGGCTCAAGAGAGTGATGCATAGGCTTACGAGAGTGATGCAGAGGCTCAAGAGAGGGATGCAGAGGCTCTCTTTAGCCTCCGCATCACTCTCATGATCCTCTGCATCACTCTCTTGAGCCTCTGCATCACTCTCTTGAGCCTCTACATCACTCTCTTGAGCCTCTGCACCACTCTCGTAAGCCACTGCATCCCTCTCATAATCCTCTGCATCACTCTTTTGAGCCTCCGCATCATTCTCTTGAACCTCTGCATCCCTCTCTTAAGCCTCTACATCATTCTCTTGAGCCTCTGCATCACTATCTTGAGCCTCTGCATCCCTCTCTGGAGCCTCTACATCTCTCTCTTCAGCCTCTTCATCACTCTCTTGACCCTCTGCATCCCTCTCTGGAGCCTCAGCAACCCTCTCTTGAGCCTCTGCAGCACTCTCTTGAGCCTCTGCATCATTCTCTTGAGCCTCTGCATCCCTCTCTTAAGCTTCTGCATCACTCTCTTGAGCCTCTGCATCTCTCTCTTGAGCCTCTGCATCCCTCTCTTAAGCCTCTGCATCACTCACTTAAGCCTCTGCATCACTCTCTTCAGCCTCTGCATCCCTCTCTTGAGCCTCTGCATCATTCTCCTAAGCATCTGCATCACTCGCTTGAGCCTCTGCATCACTCTCTTGAGCCTCTGCATCCCTCTCTTAAGCCTCTGCATCCCTCTCTTTAGCCTCTGCATCACTCTCTTGAGCCTCTGCATCACTCTCTTGAGCCTATGCATCACTCTCTTGAGCCTCTGCATCATTCTTCTAAGCCTCTCTATCCCTCATTTGAGCCTCAGCATCCCTCTCTTGATCCTCTGCATCACTCTCTTGAGCCTCTGCATCATTCTCATGATCCTCTGCATTACTCTCTTGAGCCTCTGCATCACTCTCTTAAGCCCCTGCATCCCTCTCTTAATCCACTGCATCACTCTCTTAAGCTTCTGCGTCTCTCTCTTCAGCCTCTGCATCACTCTCTTGAGCCTCTGCATCCCGCTCTGGAGCCTCAGCATTCCTCTTTTGAGTCTCTGCAGCACTCTCTTGAGCCTCTTCTTCAATCTCTTAAGCCTCTGCATCACTCTCTTTAGCCTCTGCAAACCTCTCTTAAGCCTCTGCATCACTCTTAAGAGTCTCTGCATCCCTCTCGTGAGCCTCTGCATCCCTCTCTTGAGCCCCTGCATCCCTCTTATGAGCCTTTGCATTCCTTTTATGAGCCTTTCCATCCCTCTATTGAGCCTCTGCATCCCTCTCATGAGCCTCTGCACCCCTTTTATGAGCCTTTGCATCCCTCTCTTGAGATTCTGCATCCCTCTCTTAAGCCTCTGCATCACTCTCTTCAGGCTCTGCATCACTCTCTTGAGCCTCTGCATCCCCTCTTTTAAGCCTCTGCACCAATCTCTTAAGCCTCTGCATCACTCTCTTGAGCTACTGCATCACTCTCTTAAGCATCTACATCCTTCTCTTGAGCCTCTGCATCACTCTCGTAAGCCTCTGCTTCACTATCTTGAGCCTCTGCATAACTCTTTTGAGTCTCTGCATCACTCTCTTGAGCCTTTGCAACACTCTCTTCAGACTCTGTATCACTCTCTTATGCCTCTGCATCCCTCTCTTGGGCCTCTCATTCCCTCTCTTGAGCCTCTGCATCACTCTCTTCATCCTCTGCATCCCTCTCCATAGCATCTGCATCACTCTCTTGGGCCCCTGCAACCCTCTCTTGAGCCTCTGCATCACACTCTTGAGCCTCTGCATCCCTATTTTGAGCCTCTGCATCACTTTCTTAAGCCTCTGCATCCCTTTCTTGAGCCTCAGCATCGCTCTCTTGAACTCCTGCATCCTTTTCATGAGCCTCTGCCTCCCTCTCTTGAGCCTTTGCATCACTCTCTTAAGCCTCTGCATCCCTCTCTTGAGCCTCTGCATCACTCTCGTAAGCCTATGCATCACTCTCTTGAGCCACTGCAAAACTCTCTCGAGCCTCTGCGTCACTCTCTTCATCCTCTGCATCCCCTCTCTTGAGCATCTGCATCACTCTCTTCAGCCTCTGCATCCCTCTCTTGAGCCTCTGCATCATTCTCCTAAGCATCTGCATCACTCTCCTGAGCCTCTGCATCACTCTCTTGAGCCTCTGCATCCCTCTCTTGAGCCTCTGCATCATTCTCCTAAGCATCTGCATCACTCTCCTGAGCCTCTGCATCACTCTCTTGAGCCTCTGCATCCCTCTTTTAAGCCTCTGCATCACTCTCTTAAGACTCTTCATCACTCTCTTTAGCCTCCGCATCACTCTCATGATCCTCTGCATCCCTCTCAAAATCCTCTGCATCACTCTTTTGAGCCTCCGCATCATTCACTTGAACCTCTACATCCCTCTCTTAAGCCTCTACATCATTCTCTTGAGCCTCTGCATCACTATCTTGAGCCTCTGCATCCCTCTCTGGAGCCTCTACATCTCTCTCTTCAGCCTCTTCATCACTCTCTTGACCCTCTGCATCCCTCTCTGGAGCCTCAGCAACCCTCTCTTGAGCCTCTGCAGCACTCTCTTGAGCCTCTGCATCATTCTCTTGAGCCTCTGCATCCCTCTCTTAAGCTTCTGCATCACTCTCTTGAGCCTCTGCATCCCTCTCTTGAGCCTCTGCATCCCTCTCTTAAGCCTCTGCATCACTCACTTAAGCCTCTGAATCCCTCTCTTGAGCCTCTGCATCATTCTTCTAAGCCTCTCTATCCCTCATTTGAGCCTCAGCATCCCTCTCTTGATCCTCTGCATCACTCTTTTGAGCATCTGCATCATTCTCATGATCCTCTGCATTACTCTCTTAATCCACTGCATCACTCTCTTAAGCTTCTGCGTCTCTCTCTTCAGCCTCTGCATCACTCTCTTGAGCCTCTGCATCCCTCTCTGGAGCCTCAGCATCCCTCTTTTGAGCCTTTGCAGCACTCTCTTCAGCCTCTTCTTCATTCTCTTGAGCCTATGCATCCCTCTCTTAAGCCTCTGCATCACTCTCTTTAGCCTCTGCAACCCTCTCTTAAGCCTCTGCATCACTCTCTTAAGGCTCTGTATCATTCTCTTCAGCCACTGCATCACTCTCTTGAGCCTCTGCATCACTCTCCTGACCCTCTGCATCACTCATTTAGGCCTCTGCATCATTCTCTTTAGCCTCTGCATCCCTCTCTTAAGCCTCTGCATCATTCTCGTCAGCCGCTGCATCCCTCTCTTAAGCCTCTGCATCATTCTCTGCAGCCTCTGCATTCCTCTCTTAAACCTCTGCATCACTCTCCTGATCCTCTGCATCCCTCGCTTAAGCCTCTGCATCATTCTTTTGAGCCCCTGCATCATTCTCTTGAGCCTCTTCATCCCTCTCTTAAGCCTCTACATCATTCACTTGTGCATCTGCATCACTCTCTTGAACCTCTGCATCACTCTCTTAAGCCTCTGCATCTCTCTCTTCAGCCTCTGCATCACTCTTTTTAGCCCCTACATCCCTCTCTTGAGCCTCTGCATCCCTCTCTTGAGCCTCTGCATGACTCTCATGAGCCTCTGCAACAATCTTTTCAGCCTCTGCATCACTCTCTTGTGGCCTCTGCATCACTCTCCTTAGCCTCTGAATAACTCTTTTGAGCATCTGCATCACTCTCTTCAGCCTCTTCATCACTCTCTTAAGCCTCTGCATCACTCTATTCGGCCTCTGCATCACTCTCTTAAACCTCTGCTTCCCTCTCCTGATCCTTTGCATCACTCTCTTGAGCCTCTGCATCATTCTCATGATCCTCAGCATCACTCGCTTGAGCCTCTGCATCACTCTCTTGAGCCTCTACATCACTCTCTTGAGCCTCTGCATCCCTCTCTTCAGCCTCTGCGTCACTCTCTTAAGCCTCTGCATCACTCTCTTGAACCTCTGCATCCCTCTATTAAGCCTCTGCATCACTCTCTTCAGCCTCTGCATCACTCTCTTCAGCCTCTGCGTCACTCTCTTAAGCCTCTGCATCACTCTCTTGAACCTCTGCATCCCTCTATTAAGCGTCTGCATCACTCGCTAGAGCCTCTGCATCCCTCTCTTGTGCCTCCGCATCCCTCACTTGAGCCTCTGCATCACTCTCTTGAGCCCCTGCATCCCTCTCTTGAGCCTCTGCATCACTCTCTTGAGCCTCTGCATCACCCTCTTAAGCCTCTGCATCCCTCTCCTAAGCCTCAACCTCACTCACTTAAGCCTCGGCATCACTCTCGTAAGCCTCTGAATCACTCTCTTGAACCTCTGCATCCCTCTCTTGAGCCTCTGCATCACTCTATTCAGCTTCTTCATCCCTCTCTTGATCCTCTGCATCACTCTCATAAGCCTCTGAATCACTCTCATGAACCTTTGCATCCCTCTCTTGAGCCTCTGCATCATTCTCTTGAGCCTCTACATCCCTCTCGTAAGCCTCTGCATCACTCTCTTGAACATCTGCATCCCTCTATTAAGCGTCTGCATCACTCTCTTGAGCCTCTGCATCCCTCTCTTGAGCCTCTGTATCACTTTCGTAAGCCTCTGCAACACTCTCTTCAGCCTCTGCATCACTCTCTTCGGCCTCTGCATCACTCTCTTAATTTAAGCCTCTGCTTCCCTCTCTTGATCCTCTGCATCACTAACTTAAGCCTCTGCCTTTACCTCTTGATCCTTTGCATCCCTCTCTGGAGCCTCAGCAACCCTCTCTTAATCCTCTGCATCACTCTCTTGAGCTTCTGCATCACTCTCTTGAGCGTCTACATCCCTCTCTTGAGCCTCTGTATCCTTCTCTTAAGCCTCTGCATCACTCTCTAGAGCCTCTGCATCACTCTCTTCAGCCTCTGCATCACTCTCTTAAGCCTCTGCTTCCCTCTCTTGCTCCTCTGAATCACTCTCTTGATCCTCTGCATCACTCTCTTGAGCATCTGCATCGTTCTCTTGATCCTCTGCATCACTGTCTTGTGCCTCTGCATCACTCTTAAGCCTCTGCCTTTCTCTCTTGAGCCTCTGCATCACTCTCTTGAGCCTCTGCATCCCTCTCTGGAGCATCAGCATCCCTCTCCTGAGCCTTTTGCAGCACTCTCTTGAGCCTCTGCCTCCACGATGGTGCCCCCAGTGGAACTGTGATTTGGCTGGCCTGTGGCCAGGGTAGACTCAAGAGAATCGAAGGATTCGTCGTGAGGCCACAAGAGGACCGAGAGCTAAGCATCGTCGAGCACCGTGAACGTCCAGAGTCTTCAGAGGAAGACCACATTGTATATAATAGTGTTAATACCTCCCCCGTGTGATAAGATATTTATTATTTATGGTGATGGTGACAATTATATTATTAAGTTTTTGCCTTTGTCTCCCTTCCCCTTTTATTTACTTGCGTTACGGATCACATCCCTTGAAAGCCACTACTAGCTTGGGGCCGGATACCCTACCTCTAACAACATCAGAGAAAGAACCCGGTTGCGACCCGAGAGGGCCGTAACAGTTTTCATTTAAATTAACTAAAATGTTCCTGATTTTCCGTTTATATTACAGATGGAAGATGCACACGTAAAACCGCTCTAATCCGGCTGAAACGTCGATATATGCAATAAAAACAGAACTTTTCCCCTTTTTCAATATCTTACTCAGTATTTAAACGAGAAACAAATAGTTGATTGAAAATGAAGTATTTAAGGTTATTTTCTAATCAATTATGTGTTTGCATCATTTTTATCGTATATATAATGAATTAATAACAATAAACGGAAAATTCACAAAAAACGTGGAAAAACGGTAAAATCTTGCCTAATTCCATGATATTTTGTTTAAATCACATAAAATAAAAGGAGATGATAAACGTGAAAATATTGCTAAATTCGATGATTTTTCGTACGAAACAAAACGCAAGAAAACATGCTGAAAATGGAATATTATGCGAAATTCTGAGATTTGAAGGCTAAATGACATATCGTGATTCTACATGAAATAGTAACGAAATATTGGTAAAAAATTGAATATATTTACGTAATACCAAACTAAATGATAAACGTGAAAAAAGTCACTATTATACCAAATTTGAGGATTTTACCTTCGAATCATAAAGCGAGGTTTCGTATTATTTAGATCCAAGAAAAGACATATGACAATGTTGTTTCCAATACAAATGATAAAAATCAATGTGTTTTCATTAGAATTATCTAAAATGTTCCTGATTTTCCGTTTACATTACCGATGGAAGATGTACACGTATAACCGCTCTATACCGGCTGAAACGTCGATATATGCAATAAAAACCGAACTTCTCCCCTTTTCAATACCTTAATCAGTATTTTAACGAGAAACAAATAGGTGATTGAAAATGAGGTGTTTCAGGTTAATTTCTAATCAATTATGTGTCTGCATTATTTTTGGCATATATTTAATGAATTAATACGAATAAACTGAAAATTCACAAAAACGTCGAAAAACGGCAAAATATTGCCTAATTCGATGATATTTTGTTTAAATCACATAAAGGAAAAGGGGATGATAAACGTCAAAATATTGCTAAATTCGATGATTTTTCGTATGAAACAAAACGCAAGAAAACTTGCTGAAAATGGAATATTATGCGAAATTCTGAGATTTGAAGGCTAAATCACATATCGTGATTCTACGTGAAATAGTATCGAAATATTGGTAAAAAAATGAATATATTTACGTAATATCCAACTAAATGATAAACGTGAAAAAAGTCACTATTATACCAAATTTGAGGATTTTAACTTCGAATCATAAAGCGAGGTTTCGTATTATTTAGATCCAAGAAAAGACATGACAATGTTGTTTCCAATACAAATATTACCGATGGAAGATGTACACGTAAAACCGCTCTAATCCGGCTGAAACGTCGATATATGCAATAAAAATCGAACTTCTCCCCTTTTATATATCTTACTCAGTATTTTAACGAGAAACAAATAGATGATTGAAAATGAAGTATTTAAGGTTATTATCTAATCAATTATGTGTTTGCATCATTTTTATCGTATATATAATGAATTAATACCCATAGACTGAAAATTCACACAAACGTGGAAAAACGGCAAAATATTGCCTAATTCGATGATATTTTGTTTAAATCACAAAGAGGAAAAGGGTATGATAAACGTCAAAATATTGCTAAATTCGATGATTTTTCGTACGAAACAAAATGCAAGAAAACTTGCTTAAAATGCATTATAATGCGACATTCTGAGATTTAAAGGCCAAATCACATATCGTGATACTTCATATAATAGCATCGAAATATTGGTAATAATGAATATATTTACGTAATATCAAACTACATGATCAACGTGAAAAGGTCACTATTTTACCATATTTGAGGATTTTAACTTCAAATCATAGAGTGAGGTTTCGTATTATTTAGATCCATGAAAAGACATATGACAATGTTGTTTCCAATACAAATGATAAAACCAATGTGTTTTCATTAGAATTAACTAAAATGTTCCTGATTTTCCGTTTATATTACCGATGGAAGATGTACACGTAAAACCGCTCTAATCCGGCTGAAACGTCGATATATGCAATAAAAATCGAACTTCTCCCCATTTTTATATCTTACTCAGTATTTTAACGAGAAACAAATAGATGATTGAAAATGAAGTATTTAAGGTTATTATCTAATCATTTATGTGTTTGCAACATTTTTATCGTATATATAATGAATTAATACCCATAAACTGAAAATTCACAAAAAGTGGAAAAACGGCAAAATATTGCTTAATTCGATGATATTTTGATTAAATCACATAAAGAAAAAGGGGGATGATAAACGTCAAAATATTGCTAAATTCGATGATTTTTCGTACGAAACAAAATGCAAGAAAATTTGCTTAAAATGCAATATTATGCGACATTCTGAGATTTGAAGGCCAAATCACATATCGTGATACTACATGAATAGTATCGAAATATTGGTAAAAATGAATATATTTACGTAATATCAAACTACATGAAAAACGTGAAAAAGTCACTATTTTATCATATTTGAGGATTTTAACTTCAAATCATAGAGCGAGGTTTCGTATTATTTAGATCCAAGAAAAGACATTTGACAATGTTGTTTCCAATACAAATGATAAAAAACAATGTTTTCATTAGAATTAACTAAAATATTCTTGATTTTCCGTTTATATTACCGATGGAAGATGTACACGTAAAACCGCTCTAATCCGGCTGAAACGTCGATATGTGCAATAAAAACCGAACTTCTCCCCTTTGCAATATCTTACTCAGTATTTTAACGAGAAACAAATAGATGATTGAAACTGAAGTATTTAAGGTTATTATCTAATCAATTATGTGTTTGCATAATTTTTATCGTATATATAATGAATTAATACCCATAGACAGAAAATTCAAAAAACGTGGAAAAATGGCAAAATATTGCCTAATTCGATGATATTTTATTTAAATCACATAAAGGAAAAGGAGATGATAAACGTCAAAATATTGCTAAATTCGATGATTTTTCGTACGAAACAAAATGCAAGAAAACTTGCTTAAAATGCAATATTATGCGAAATTCTGAGATTTGTAGGCCAAATCATATATCGTGATACTACATGAAATAGTATCGAAATATTGGTAAAAATGAATATATATACGTAATATCAAAGTACATGAAAAACGTGAAAAAAGTCACTATTTTACCATATTTGAGGATTTTAACTTCAAATCATAGAGCGAGGTTTCGTATTATTTAGATCCAAGAAAAGACATATGACAATGTTGTTTCCAATACAAATGATAAAACCAATGTGTTTTCATTAGAATTAATTAAAATGTTCCTGATTTTCCGTTTATATTACCGATGGAAGATGTACACGTAAAACCACTCTAATCCGGCTGAAACGTCGATATATACAATAAAAACCGAACTTCTCCCCTTTTCAATATCCAACTCAGTATTTTAACGAGAAACAAATGGTTGATTGAAAATGAAGTATTTAAGGTAAATTTCTAATCAATTATGTGTTTGCATCATTTTTATCGTATATTTAATGAATTAATAACAATAAAATGAAAATTCACAAAAACGTGGAAAAACGGCAAAATATTGCCTTATTCGATGATATTTTGTTTAAATCATATAAAGGAAAAGGGGATGATAAACGTCAAAATATTGCTAAATTCGACGATTTTTCGTACGAAACAAAATGCAAGAAAACTTGCTTAAAATGCAATATTATGCGAAATTCTGAGATTTGAAGACGAAATCACATATCTTGATACTACTTGAAATAGTATCGAAATATTGGTAAAAATGAATATATTTACGTAATATCAAACTACATGAAAAACGTGAAAAAAGTCACTATTTAACCATATTTGAGGAATTTAACTTCAAATCATAGAGCGAGGTTTCGTATTATTTAGATCCAAGAAAAGACATATGACAATGGCACCAGTACAAACGATAAAAATAAATGTGTTTTCATTAGAATTAACCTAAATGTTTTTGATTTTCTGTTTATATATTACCGATGGAAGATGTACACGTAAAACCGCTCTAATCCGGCTGAAACGTCGATAAATGTAATAAAAACCGAACTTCTCCCCTTTTCAATATCTTACTCAGTATTTTAACGAGAAACAAATAGATGATTGAAAATGTAGTATTTAAGGTTATTATCTAATCAATTATATGTTTGCATAATTTTTATCGTATATATAATGAATTAATACCCATAGACAGAAAATTCACAAAAACATGGAAAAACGGCAAAATATTGCCTAATTCGATGATATTTTATTTAAATCACATAAAGGAAAAGGAGATGATAAACGTCAAAATATTGCTAAATTTGATGATTTTTCGTACGAAACAAAGTGCAAGAAAACTTGCTTAAAATGCAATATTATGCGAAATTCTGAGATTTGAAGGCCAAATCACATATCGTGATACTACATGAAATAGTATCGAAATATTGGTAAAAATTAATATATATACGTAATATCAAAGTACATGAAAAACGTGAAAAAAGTCACTATTTTACCATACTTGAGGATTTTAACTTCAAATCATAGAGCGAAGTTTCGTATTATTTAGATCCAAGAAAAGACATGACAATGTTGTTTCCAATACAAATGATAAAACCAATGTGTTTTCATTAGAATTAACTAAAATGTTCCTGATTTTCCGTTTATATTACCGATGGAAGATGTACTCGTAAAACCGCTCTAATCCGGCTGAAACGTCGATATATGCAATAAAAACCGAACTTCTCCCCTTTTCAATATCCAACTCAGTATTTTAACGAGAAACAAATGGTTGATTGAAAATGAAGTATTTAAGGTAAATTTCTAATCAATTATGTGTTTGCATCATTTTTATCGTATATTTAATGAATTATTAACAATAAACTGAAAACTCACAAAAACGTGGAAAAACGGCAAAATATTGCCTTATTCGATGATATTTTGTTTAAATCACATAAAGGAAAAGGGGATGATAAACGTCAAAATATTGCTAAATTCGACGATTTTTCGTACGAAACAAAATGCAAGAAAACTTGCTTAAAATGCAATATTATGCGAAATTCTGAGATTTGAAGACGAAATCACATATCTTGATACTACTTGATATAGTATCGAAATATTGGTAAAAATGAATATATTTACGTAATATCAAACTACATGAAAAACGTGAAAAAAGTCACTATTTAACCATATTTGGGGAATTTAACTTCAAATCATAGAGCGAGGTTTCGTATTATTTAGATCCAAGAAAAGACATATGACTATGGCACCAGTACAAACGATAAAAATAAATGTGTTTTCATTAGAATTAACTAAAATGTTTTTGATTTTCTGTTTATATATTACCGATGGAAGATGTACACGTAAAACCGCTCGAATCCGGCTGAAACGTCGATATATGCAATAAAAACCGAACTTCTCCCCTTTTCAATATCTTACTCAGTATTTTAACGAGAAACAAATAGATGATTGAAAATGAAGTATTTAAGGTTATTATCTAATTAATTATGTGTTTGCATCATTTTTATCGTATATATAATGAATTAATACCCATAGACTGAAAATTCACACAAACGTGGAAAAACGGCAAAATATTGCCTAATTCGATGATATTTTGTTTAAATCACAAAGAGGAAAAGGGTATGATAAACGTCAAAATATTGCTAAATTCGATGATTTTTCGTACGAAACAAAATGCAAGAAAACTTGCTTAAAATGCATTATAATGCGACATTCTGAGATTTAAAGGCCAAATCACATATCGTGATACTTCATATAATAGCATCGAAATATTGGTAATAATGAATATATTTACGTAATATCAAACTACATGATCAACGTGAAAAGGTCACTATTTTACCATATTTGAGGATTTTAACTTCAAATCATAGAGTGAGGTTTCGTATTATTTAGATCCATGAAAAGACATATGACAATGTTGTTTCCAATACAAATGATAAAACCAATGTGTTTTCATTAGAATTAACTAAAATGTTCCTGATTTTCCGTTTATATTACCGATGGAAGATGTACACGTAAAACCGCTCTAATCCGGCTGAAACGTCGATATATGCAATAAAAACCGAACTTCTCCCCTTTTATATATCTTACTCAGTATTTTAACGAGAAACAAATAGATGATTGAAAATGAAGTATTTAAGGTTATTATCTAATCATTTATGTGTTTGCATCATTTTTATCGTATATATAATGAATCAATACCCATAAACTGAAAATTCACAAAAACGTGGAAAAACGGCAAAATATTGCTTAATTCGATGATATTTTGTTTAAATCACATAGAGGAAAAAGGGATGATAAACGTCAAAATATTGCTAAATGCGATGATTTTTCGTACGAAACAAAATGCAAGAAAACTTGCTTAAAATGCAATATTATGCGACATTCTGAGATTTGAAGGCCAAATCACATATCGTGATACTACATGAATAGTATCGAAATATTGGTAAAAATGAATATATTTACGTAATATCAAACTACATGAAAAACGTGAAAAAGTCACTATTTTATCATATTTGAGGATTTTAACTTCAAATCATAGAGCGAGGTTTCGTATTATTTAGATCTAAGAAAAGACATATGACAATGTTGTTTCCAATACAAATGATAAAAAACAATGTTTTCATTAGAATTAACTAAAATATTCTTGATTTTCCGTTTATATTACCGATGGAAGATGTACACGTAAAACCGCTCTAATCCGGCTGAAACGTCGATATGTGCAATAAAAACCGAACTTCTCCCCTTTGCAATATCTTACTCAGTATTTTAACGAGAAACAAATAGATGATTGAAACTGAAGTATTTAAGGTTATTATCTAATCAATTATGTGTTTGCATAATTTTTATCGTATATATAATGAATTAATACCCATAGACAGAAAATTCACAAAAACGTGGAAAAATGGCAAAATATTGCCTAATTCGAAGATATTTTATTTAAATCACATAAAGGAAAAGGAGATGATAAACGTCAAAATATTGCTAAATTCGATGATTTTTCGTACGAAACAAAATGCAAGAAAACTTGCTTAAAATGCAATATTATGCGAAATTCTGAGATTTGTAGGCCAAATCATATATCGTGATACTACATGAAATAGTATCGAAATATTGGTAAAAATTAATATATATACGTAATATCAAAGTACATGAAAAACGTGAAAAAATCACTATTTTACCATATTTGAGGATTTTAACTTCAAATCATAGAGCGAGGTTTCGTATTATTTAGATCCAAGAAAAGACATATGACAATGTTGTTTCCAATACAAATGATAAAACCAATGTGTTTTCATTAGAATTAATTAAAATGTTCCTGATTTTCCGTTTATATTACCGATGGAAGATGTACACGTAAAACCACTCTAATCCGGCTGAAACGTCGATATATACAATAAAAACCGAACTTCTCCCCTTTTCAATATCCAACTCAGTATTTTAACGAGAAACAAATGGTTGATTGAAAATGAAGTATTTAAGGTAAATTTCTAATCAATTATGTGTTTGCATCATTTTTATCGTATATTTAATGAATTAATAACAATAAAATGAAAATTCACAAAAACGTGGAAAAACGGCAAAATATTGCCTTATTCGATGATATTTTGTTTAAATCATATAAAGGAAAAGGGGATGATAAACGTCAAAATATTGCTAAATTCGACGATTTTTCGTACGAAACAAAATGCATGAAAACTTGCTTAAAATGCAATATTATGCGAAATTCTGAGATTTGAAGACGAAATCACATATCTTGATACTACTTGAAATAGTATCGAAATATTGGTAATAATGAATATATTTACGTAATATCAAACTACATGAAAAACGTGAAAAAAGTCACTATTTAACCATATTTGAGGAATTTAACTTCAAATCATAGAGCGAGGTTTCGTATTATTTAGATCCAAGAAAAGACATATGACAATGGCACCAGTACAAACGATAAAAATAAATGTGTTTTCATTAGAATTAACCTAAATGTTTTTGATTTTCTGTTTATATATTACCGATGGAAGATGTACACGTAAAACCGCTCTAATCCGGCTGAAACGTCGATAAATGTAATAAAAACCGAACTTCTCCCCTTTTCAATATCTTACTCAGTATTTTAACGAGAAACAAATAGATGATTGAAAATGAAGTATTTAAGGTTATTATCTAATCAATTATATGTTTGCATAATTTTTATCGTATATATAATGAATTAATACCCATAGACAGAAAATTCACAAAAACATGGAAAAACGGCAAAATATTGCCTAATTCGATGATATTTTATTTAAATCACATAAAGGAAAAGGAGATGATAAACGTCAAAATATTGCTAAATTTGATGATTTTTCGTACGAAACAATGTGCAAGAAAACTTGCTTAAAATGCAATATTATGCGAAATTCTGAGATTTGAAGGCCAAATCACATATCGTGATACTACATGAAATAGTATCGAAATATTGGTAAAAATTAATATATATACGTAATATCAAAGTACATGAAAAACGTGAAAAAAGTCACTATTTTACCATACTTGAGGATTTTAACTTCAAATCATAGAGCGAAGTTTCGTATTATTTAGATCCAAGAAAAGACATGACAATGTTGTTTCCAATACAAATGATAAAACCAATGTGTTTTCATTAGAATTAACTAAAATGTTCCTGATTTTCCGTTTATATTACCGATGGAAGATGTACACGTAAAACCGCTCTAATCCGGCTGAAACGTCGATATATGCAATAAAAACCGAACTTCTCCCCTTTTCAATATCCAACTCAGTATTTTAACGAGAAACAAATGGTTGATTGAAAATGAAGTATTTAAGGTAAATTTCTAATCAATTATGTGTTTGCATCATTTTTATCGTATATTTAATGAATTAAAAACAATAAACTGAAAACTCACAAAAACGTGGAAAAACGGCAAAATATTGCCTTATTCGATGATATTTTGTTTAAATCACATAAAGGAAAAGGGGATGATAAACGTCAAAATATTGCTAAATTCGACGATTTTTCGTACGAAACAAAATGCAAGAAAACTTGCTTAAAATGCAATATTATGCGAAATTCTGAGATTTGAAGACGAAATCACATATCTTGATACTACTTGATATAGTATCGAAATATTGGTAAAAATTAATATATTTACGTAATATCAAACTACATGAAAAACGTGAAAAAAGTCACTATTTAACCATATTTGGGGAATTTAACTTCAAATCATAGAGCGAGGTTTCGTATTATTTAGATCCAAGAAAAGACATATGACTATGGCACCAGTACAAACGATAAAAATAAATGTGTTTTCATTAGAATTAACTAAAATGTTTTTGATTTTCTGTTTATATATTACCGATGGAAGATGTACACGTAAAACCGCTCGAATCCGGCTGAAACGTCGATATATGCAATAAAAACCGAACTTCTCCCCTTTTCAATATCTTACTCAGTATTTTAACGAGAAACAAATAGATGATTGAAAATGAAGTATTTAAGGTTATTATCTAATTAATTATGTGTTTGCATCATTTTTATCGTATATATAATGAATTAATACCCATAGACTGAAAATTCACACAAACGTGGAAAAACGGCAAAATATTGCCTAATTCGATGATATTTTGTTTAAATCACAAAGAGGAAAAGGGTATGATAAACGTCAAAATATTGCTAAATTCGATGATTTTTCGTACGAAACAAAATGCAAGAAAACTTGCTTAAAATGCATTATAATGCGACATTCTGAGATTTAAAGGCCAAATCACATATCGTGATACTTCATGTAATAGCATCGAAATATTGGTAATAATGAATATATTTACGTAATATCAAACTACATGATCAACGTGAAAAGGTCACTATTTTACCATATTTGAGGATTTTAACTTCAAATCATAGAGTGAGGTTTCGTATTATTTAGATCCATGAAAAGACATATGACAATGTTGTTTCCAATACAAATGATAAAACCAATGTGTTTTCATTAGAATTAACTAAAATGTTCCTGATTTTCCGTTTATATTACCGATGGAAGATGTACACGTAAAACCGCTCTAATCCGGCTGAAACGTCGATATATGCAATAAAAACCGAACTTCTCCCCTTTTATATATCTTACTCAGTATTTTAACGAGAAACAAATAGATGATTGAAAATGAAGTATTTAAGGTTATTATCTAATCATTTATGTGTTTGCATCATTTTTATCGTATATATAATGAATTAATACCCATAAACTGAAAATTCACAAAAACGTGGAAAAACGGCAAAATATTGCTTAATTCGATGATATTTTGTTTAAATCACATAGAGGAAAAAGGGATGATAAACGTCAAAATATTGCTAAATGCGATGATTTTTCGTACGAAACAAAATGCAAGAAAACTTGCTTAAAATGCAATATTATGCGACATTCTGAGATTTGAAGGCCAAATCACATATCGTGATACTACATGAATAGTATCGAAATATTGGTAAAAATGAATATATTTACGTAATATCAAACTACATGAAAAACGTGAAAAAGTCACTATTTTATCATATTTGAGGATTTTAACTTCAAATCATAGAGCGAGGTTTCGTATTATTTAGATCTAAGAAAAGACATATGACAATGTTGTTTCCAATACAAATGATAAAACCAATGTGTTTTCATTAGAATTAATTAAATGTTCCTGATTTTCCGTTCATATTACCGATGGAAGATGTACACGTAAAACCGCTATAATCCGACTGAAACGTCGATATATGCAATAAAAACCGAACTTCTCCCCTTTTCAATATCCAACTCAGTATTTTAACGAGAAACAAATGGTTGATTGAAAATGAAGTATTTAAGGTAGATTTCTAATCAATTATGTGTTTGCATCATTTTTATCGTATATTTAATGAATTAATAACAATAAACTGAAAATTCACAAAAACGTGGAAAAACGGCAAAATATTGCCTTATTCGATGATATTTTGTTTAAATCACATAAAGGAAAAGGAGATGATAAACGTCAAAATATTGCTAAATTCGACGATTTTTCGTACGAAACAAAATGCAAGAAAACTTGCTAAAATGCAACATTATGCGAAATTCCGAGATTTGAAGGCGAAATCACATATCTTGATACTACTTGAAATAGTACCGAAATATTGGTAAAAATGAATATATTTACGTAATATCAAACTACATGAAATCGTGAAAAAAGTCACTATTTAACCATATTTGAGGAATTTAACTTCAAATCATAGAGCGAGGTTTCGTATTATTTAGATCCAAGAAAAGACATATGACAATGGCACCAGTACAAACGATAAAAATAAATGTGTTTTCATTAGAATTAACCTAAATGTTTTTGATTTTCTGTTTATATATTACCGATGGAAGATGTACACGTAAAACCGCTCTAATCCGGCTGAAACGTCGATAAAACCGAACTTCTCCCCTTTTCAATATCTTACTCAGTATTTTAATGAGAAACAAATAGATGATTGAAAATGAAGTATTTAAGGTTATTATCTAAACAATTATATGTTTGCATAATTTTTATCGTATATATAATGAATTAATACCCATAGACAGAAAATTCACAAAAACGTGGAAAAATGGCAAAATATTGCCTAATTCGATGATATTTTATTTAAATCACATAAAGGAAAAGGAGATGATAAACGTCAAAATATTGCTAAATTTGATGATTTTTCGTACGAAACAAAGTGCAAGAAAACTTGCTTAAAATGCAATATTATGCGAAATTCTGAGATTTGAAGGCCAAATCACATATCGTGATACTACATGAAATAGTATCGAAATATTGGTAAAAATTAATATATATACGTAATATCAAAGTACATGAAAAACGTGAAAAAAGTCACTATTTAACCATACTTGAGGATTTTAACTTCAAATCATAGAGCGAGGTTTCGTATTATTTAGATCCAAGAAAAGACATATGACAATGTTGTTTCCAATACAAATGATAAAACCAATGTGTTTTCATTAGAATTAATTAAATGTTCCTGATTTTCCGTTCATATTACCGATGGAAGATGTACACGTAAAACCGCTCTAATCCGGCTGAAACGTCGTTATATGCAATAAAAACCGAACTTCTCCCCTTTTCAATATCTTACTCAGTATTTTAACGAGAAACAAATAGATGATTGAAACTAAAGTATTTAAGGTTATTATCTAATCAAATATGTGTTTGCATAATTTTTATCGTATATATAATGAATTAATACCCATAGACAGAAAATTCACAAAAACGTGGAAAAATGGCAAAATATTGCCTAATTCGATCATATTTTATTTAAATCACATAAAGGAAAAGGAGATGATGAACGTCAAAATATTGCTAAATTCGATGATTTTTCCTACGAAACAAAATGGAAGAAAACTTGCTTAAAATGCAATATTATGCGAAATTCTGAGATTTGAAGGCTAAATCACATATCGTGATACTACATGAAATAGTATCGAAATATTGGTAAAAATGAATATATATACGTAATATCAAAGTACATGAAAAACGTGAAAAAAGTCACTATTTTACCATATTTGAGGATTTTAACTTCAAATCATGGAGCGAGGTTTCGTATTATTTAGATCCAAGAAAAGACATATGACAATGGCACCAGTACAAACGATAAAAATAAATGTGTTTTCATTAGAATTAACTAAAATGTTTTTGATTTTCTGTTTATATATTACCGATGGAAGATGTTCACGTAAAACCGCTCTAATCCGGCTGAAACGTCGATATATGCAATAAAAACCAAACTTCTCCCCTTTTCAATATCTTACTCAGTATTTTAACGAGAAACAAATAGATGATTGAAAATGAAGTATTTAAGGTTATTATCTAATCAATTATGTGTTTGCATCATTTTTATCGTATGTATAATGAATTAATACTCATAGACTGAAAATTCACACAAACGTGGAAAAACGGCAAAATATTGCCTAATTCGATGATATTTTGTTTAAATCACATGGAGGAAAAGGGGATGATAAACGTCAAAATATTGCTAAATTCGATGATTTTTCGTACGAAACAAAATGCAAGAAAACTTGCTTAAAATGCAATATAATGCGACATTCTGAGATTTAAAGGCCAAATCACATATCGTGATACTTCATGTAATAGCATCGAAATATTGGTAATAATGAATATATTTACGTAATATCAAACTACATGATTAACGTGAAAAGGTCACTATTTTAATATTTTTGAGGATTTTAACTTCAAATCATAGAGTGAGGTTTCGTATTATTTAGATCCATGAAAAGACATATGACAATGTTGTTTCCAATACAAATGATAAAACCAATGTGTTTTCATTAGAATTAACTAAAATGTTCCTGATTTTCCGTTTATATTACCGATGGAAGATGTACACGTAAAACCGCTCTAATCCGGCTGAAACGTCGATATATGCAATAAAAACCGAACTTCTCCCCTTTTATATATCTTACTCAGTATTTTAACGAGAAACAAATAGATGATTGAAAATGAAGTATTTAAGGTTATTATCTAATCATTTATGTGTTTGCATCATTTTTATCGTATATATAATGAATTAATACCCATAAACTGAAAATTCACAAAAACGTGGAAAAACGGCAAAATATTGCTTAATTCGATGATATTTTGTTTAAATCACATAGAGGAAAAAGGGATGATAAACGTCAAAATATTGCTAAATTCGATGATTTTTCGTACGAAACAAAATGCAAGAAAACTTGCTTAAAATGCAATATTATGCGACATTCTGAGATTTGAAGGCCAAATCACATATCGTGATACTACATGAATAGTATCGAAATATTGGTAAAAATGAATATATTTACGTAATATCAAACTACATGAAAAACGTGAAAAAGTCACTATTTTATCATTTTTGAGGATTTTAACTTCAAATCATAGAGCGAGGTTTCGTATTATTTAGATCCAAGAAAAGACATACGACAATGTTGTTTCCAATACAAATGATAAAACCAATGTGTTTTAATTAGAATTAACTAAAATGTTCCTGATTTTCCGTTTATATTACCGATGGAAGATGTACACGTAAAACCGCTCTAATCCGGCTGAAACGTCGATATAGGCAATAAAAACCGAACTTCTCCCCTTTTCAATATTTTACTCAGTATTTTAACGAGAAACAAATAGATGATTGAAAATGAAGTATTTATGGTTATTATCTAATCAATTATGTGTTTGCATCATTTTTATCGTATATATAATGAAATAATACCCATAGTCTGAAAATTCACAAAAACGTGGAAAAACGGCAAAATATTGCCTAATTCGATGATATTTTGTTTAAATCACATAAAGGAAAAGGAGATGATAAACGTCAAAATATTGCTAAATTCGATGATTTTTCGTACGAAACAAAATGCAAGAAAACTTGCTTAAAATGCAATATTATGCGAAATTATGAGATTTGAAGGCCAAATCACATATCGTCATACTACATGAAATAGTATCGAAGTATTGGTAAAAATGAAAATATTTACGTAATATCAAACTACATGAAAAACGGGAAAAAAGTCACTATTTTACCATATTTGAGGAATTTATCTTCAAATCATAGAGCGAGGTTTCGTATTATTTAGATCTAAGAAAAGACATATGACAATGTTGTTTCCAATACAAATGATAAAACCAATGTGTTTTCATTAGAATTAATTAAATGTTCCTGATTTTCCGTTCATATTACCGATGGAAGATGTACACGTAAAACCGCTATAATCCGACTGAGACGTCGATATATGCAATAAAAACCGAACTTCTCCCCTTTTCAATATCCAACTCAGTATTTTAACGAGAAACAAATGGTTGATTGAAAATGAAGTATTTAAGGTAAATTTTAATCAATTATGTGTTTGCATAATTTTTATCGTATACTTAATGAATTAATAACAATAAACTGAAAATTCACAAAAACGTGGAAAAATGGCAAAATATTGCCTAATTCGATCATATTTTATTTAAATCACATAAAGGAAAAGGAGATGATAAACGTCAAAATATTGCTAAGTTCGATGATTTTTCGTACGAAACAAAATGGAAGAAAACTTGCTTAAAATGCAATATTATGCGAAATTCTGAGATTTAAAGGCCAAATCACATATCGTGATACTACATGAAATAGTATCGAAATATTGGTAAAAATGAATATATATACGTAATATCAAAGTACATGAAAAACGTGAAAAAAGTCACTATTTTACCATATTTGAGGATTTTAACTTCAAATCATAGAGCGAGGTTTCGTATTATTTAGATCCAAGAAAAGACATACGACAATGTTGTTTCCAATACAAATGATAAAACCAATGTGTTTTCATTAGAATTAACTAAAATGTTCCTGATTTTCCGTTTATATTACAGATGGAAGATGTACACGTAAAACCGCTCTAATCCGGCTGAAACGTCGATATATGCAATAAAACCGAACTTCTCCCCTTTTCAATATCTTACTCAGTATTTTAACGAGAAACAAATAGATGATTGAAAATGAATTATTTAAGGTTATTATCTAATCAATTATGTGTTTGCATTATTTTTATCGTATATATAATGAATTAATACCCATAGACTGAAAATTCACAAAAACTTGGAAAAACGGCAAAATATTGCCTAATTCGATGATATTTTGTTTAAATCACATAAAGGAAAAGGAGATGATAAACGTCAAAATATTGCTAAATTCGATGATTTTTCGTACGAAACAAAATGCAAGAAAACTTGCTTAAAAGTTTCTGTATATATATATATTTGTATACATAATATTATGCGAAATTCTGAGATTTGAAGACAAATCACATATCGTGATACTACATGAAATAGTATCGAAATATTGGTAAAAATGAAAATATTTACGTAATATCAAACTACATGAAAAACGTGAAAAAAGTCACTATTTTACTATATTTGAGAATTTTATCTTCAAATCATAGAGCGAGGTTTCGTATTATTCAGATCTAAGAAAAGACATATGAAAATGTTGTTTCCAATACAAATGATAAAACCAATGTGTTTTCATTAGAATTAATTAAATGTTCCTGAATTTCCGTTCATATTACCGATGGAAGATGTACACGTAAAATCGCTATAATCCGACTGAAACGTCGATATATGCAATAAAAACCGAACTTCTCCCCTTTTCAATATCCAACTCATTATTTTAACGAGAAACAAATGGTTGATTGAAAATGAAGTATTTAAGGTAAATTTCTAATCAATTATGTGTTTGCATCATTTTTATCGTATATTTAATGAATTAATAACAATAAACTGAAAATTCAGAAAAACGTGGAAAAACGGCAAAATATTGCCTTATTCGATGATATTTTGTTTAAATCACATAAAGGAAAAGGGGATGATAAACGTCAAAATATTGCTAAATTCGACGATTTTTCGTAGGAAACAAAATGCAAGAAAACTTGCTTAAAAGGCAACATTATGCGAAATGCGGAGATTTGAAGGCGAAATCACATATCTTGATACTACTTGAAATAGTATCGAAATATTGGTAAAAATGAATATATTTACGTAATATCAAACTACATGAAAAACGTGAAAAAGTCACTATTCAACCATATTTGAGGAATTTAACTTCAAATCATAGAGCGAGGTTTCGTATTATTTAGATCCAAGAAAAGACATATGATAATGTTGTTTCCAATACAAACGATAAAAATAAATGTGTTTTCATTAGATTTAACTAAAATGTTTTTGATTTTCTGTTTATATATTACCGATGGAAGATGTACACGTAAAACCGCTCTAATCCGGCTGAAACGTCGATAAATGCAATAAAAACCGAACTTCTCCCCTTTTCAATATCTAACTCAGTATTTTAACGAGAAACAAATGGTTGATTGAAAATGAAGTATTTAAGGTAAATTTTAATCAATTATGTGTTTGCATCATTTTTATCGTATACTTAATGAATTAATAACAATAAACTGAAAATTCACAAAAACGTGGAAAAACTGCAAAATATGGCCTTATTCGATGATATTTTGTTTAAATCACGTAAAGGAAAAGGGGATGATAAACGTCAAAATATTGCTAAATTCGACGATTTTTCGTACGAAACAAAATGCAAGAAAACTTGCTAAAATGCAACATTATGCGAAATTCTGAGATTTGAAGGCGAAATCACATATCTTGATACTACTTGAAATAGTATCGAAATATTGGTAAAAATGAATACATTTACGTAATATCAAACTACATGAAAAACGTGAAAAAGTCACTATTTAACCATATTTGAGGAATTTAACTTCAAATCATAGAGCGAGGTTTCGTATTATTTAGATCCAAGAAAAGACATATGACAATGTTGTTTCCAATACAAACGATAAAAATAAATGTGTTTTCATTAGAATTAACTAAAATGTTTTTGATTTTCTGTTTATATATTACCGATGGAAGATGTACACGTAAAACCGCTCTAATCCGGCTGAAACGTCGATATATGCAATAAAAACCGAACTTCTCCCCTTTTCAATATCTTACTCAATATTTTAACGAGAAACAAATAGATGATTGAAAATGAAGTATTTAAGGTAAATATCTAATCAATTAACGAGAAAAAAATAGATGATTGAAACTGAAGTATTTAAGGTTATTCTCTAATCAATTATGTGTTTGCATAATTTTTATCGTATAGATAATGAATTAATACCCATAGACAGAAAATTCACAAAAACGTGGAAAAATGGCAAAATATTGCCTAATTCGATCATATTTTATTTAAATCACATAAAGGAAAAGGAGATGATAAACGTCAAAATATTGCTAAGTTCGATGATTTTTCGTACGAAACAAAATGGAAGAAAACTTGCTTAAAATGCAATATTATGCGAAATTCTAAGATTTAAAGGCCAAATCACATATCGTGATACTACATGAAATAGTATCGAAATATTGGTAAAAATGAATATATATACGTAATATCAAAGTACATGAAAAACGTGAAAAAAGTCACTATTTTACCATATTTGAGGATTTTAACTTCAAATCATAGAGCGAGGTTTCGTATTATTTAGATCCAAGAAAAGACATACGACAATGTTGTTTCCAATACAAATGATAAAACCAATGTGTTTTCATTAGAATTAACTAAAATGTTCCTGATTTTCCGTTTATATTACAGATGGAAGATGTACACGTAAAACCGCTCTAATCCGGCTGAAACGTCGATATATGCAATAAAACCGAACTTCTCCCCTTTTCAATATCTTACTCAGTATTTTAACGAGAAACAAATAGATGATTGAAAATGAATTATTTAAGGTTATTATCTAATCAATTATGTGTTTGCATTATTTTTATCGTATATATAATGAATTAATACCCATAGACTGAAAATTCACAAAAACTTGGAAAAACGGCAAAATATTGCCTAATTCGATGATATTTTGTTTAAATCACATAAAGGAAAAGGAGATGATAAACGTCAAAATATTGCTAAATTCGATGATTTTTCGTACGAAACAAAATGCAAGAAAACTTGCTTAAAAGTTTCTGTATATATATATATTTGTATACATAATATTATGTGAAATTCTGAGATTTGAAGACAAATCACATATCGTGATACTACATGAAATAGTATCGAAATATTGGTAAAAATGAAAATATTTACGTAATATCAAACTACATGAAAAACGTGAAAAAAGTCACTATTTTACTATATTTGAGAATTTTATCTTCAAATCATAGAGCGAGGTTTCGTATTATTCAGATCTAAGAAAAGATATATGAAAATGTTGTTTCCAATACAAATGATAAAACCAATGTGTTTTCATTAGAATTAATTAAATGTTCCTGAATTTCCGTTCATATTACCGATGGAAGATGTACACGTAAAATCGCTATAATCCGACTGAAACGTCGATATATGCAATAAAAACCGAACTTCTCCCCTTTTCAATATCCAACTCATTATTTTAACGAGAAACAAATGGTTGATTGAAAATGAAGTATTTAAGGTAAATTTCTAATCAATTATGTGTTTGCATCATTTTTATCGTATATTTAATGAATTAATAACAATAAACTGAAAATTCAGAAAAACGTGGAAAAACGGCAAAATATTGCCTTATTCGATGATATTTTGTTTAAATCACATAAAGGAAAAGGGGATGATAAACGTCAAAATATTGCTAAATTCGACGATTTTTCGTAGGAAACAAAATGCAAGAAAACTTGCTTAAAAGGCAACATTATGCGAAATGCTGAGATTTGAAGGCGAAATCACATATCTTGATACTACTTGAAATAGTATCGAAATATTGGTAAAAATGAATATATTTACGTAATATCAAACTACATGAAAAACGTGAAAAAGTCACTATTCAACCATATTTGAGGAATTTAACTTCAAATCATAGAGCGAGGTTTCGTATTATTTAGATCCAAGAAAAGACATATGATAATGTTGTTTCCAATACAAACGATAAAAATAAATGTGTTTTCATTAGATTTAACTAAAATGTTTTTGATTTTCTGTTTATATATTACCGATGGAAGATGTACACGTAAAACCGCTCTAATCCGGCTGAAACGTCGATAAATGCAATAAAAACCGAACTTCTCCCCTTTTAAATATCTTACTCAGTATTTTAACGAGAAACAAATAGATGATTGAAAATGAAGTATTTAAGGTTATTATCTAATCAATTATGTGTTTGCATAATTTTTATCGTATATATAATGAATTAATACCCATAGACTGAAAATTCACAGAAACGTGGAAAAACGGCAAAATATTGCCTAATTCGATGATATTTTGTTTAAATCACATAGAGGAAAAGGGGATGATAAACGTCAAAATATTGCTAAATTCGATGATTTTTCGTACGAAACAAAATGGAAGAAAACTTGCTTAAAATGCTATATTATGCGAAATTCTGAGATTTGAAGACCAAATCACTTATCGTGACACTATATGAAATAGTATCGAAATATTGGTAGAAATGAATATATATACGTAATATCAAAGTACATGAAAAACGTGAAAAAAGTCACTATTTTACTATATTTGAGGATTTTAACTTCAAATCATAGAGCGAGGTTTCGTATTATTTAGATCCAAGAAAAGACATATGACAATGTTGTTTCCAATACAAATTATAAAACCAATGTGTTTTCATTAGAATTAACTAAAATGTTCCTGATTTTCCGTTTATATTACCGATGGAAGATGTACACGTAAAACCGCTCTAATCCGGCTGAAACGTCGATATATGCAATAAAAACCGAACTTCTCCCCTTTTCAATATCCAACTCAGTATTTTAACGAGAAACAAATGGTTGATTGAAAATGAAGTATTTAAGGTTATTATCTAATCAATTAACGAGAAACAAATAGATGATTGAAACTGAAGTATTTAAGGTTATTATCTAATCAATTATGTGTTTGTATAATTTTTATCGTATATATAATGAATTAATACCCATAGACAGAAAATTCACAAAAACGTGGAAAAATGGCAAAATATTGCCTAATTCGATCATATTTTATTTAAATCACATAAAGGAAAAGGAGATGATAAACGAAAATATGCCAAGTACTGAAAGCAGCGATAGATCACATTTAGCGCAAACCCTCCTTGCAGTTTTCAAAATATCACAAACATCCCAAATTCGACGCTTGAGCCATATTTTGGAGTCAAATTCTCTCTCTTTGCAAGTATTCGCAGTTTGAAATTACGACTTTTTATACCAAAGTACGGGAATTACTGAGAGCGGCGATGGGTCACATTTTGGCCAAACCCCCGCCCCCTGCAGTTTACAAAATATCCAAAACATCCCAAATGCGACCCTTGACCATCACCCTCTTAAGCTTCTGCATCTCTTTTTTGAGCCTCTGCATCACTTTCTTAAGCTTCTTAAACCCCTTTTCCTCTATGTGATTTAAACAAAATATCGTCGAATTAAACAATATTTTGCCGTTTTTCCACGTTTTTTGTGAATTTTCAGTTTATTGCTATTAATTCATTAAATATACGATAAAAAATGATGCAAACACATAATTGATTAGAAATTAACCTTAAATACTTCATTTTCAATCAACCATTTGTTTCTCGTAAAATACTGAGTAGGATATTGAAAAGTGGAAAAGTTCGGTTTATATTGCATATATCGACGTTTCAGCCGGATTAGAGCGGTTTTACGTGTACATCTTCCATCGGTAATATAAACAGAAAATCAGGAACATTTTAGTTAATTCTAATGAAAACACATTGGTTTTATCATTTGTATTGGAAACAACATTGTCATATGTCTTTTCTTGGATCTAAATAATACGAAACCTCGCTCTATGATTTGAAGATAAAATCCTCAAATATGGTAAAATAGTAACTATTTTCACGTTTTTCATGTAGTTTGATATTACGTAAATATATTCATTTTACCAATATTTCGATACTATTTCATGTAGTATCACGATATGTGATTTGGCCTTCAAATCTCAGAATTTCGCACAATATTGCATTTTAAGCAAGTTTTCTTGCATTTTTTTCGTACGAAAAATCATCGAATTTAGCAATATTTTGACGTTTATCATCCCCTTTTCCTCTATGTGATTTAAACAAAATATCATCGAATTAGGCAATATTTTGCCGTTTTTCCACGTTTTTGTGAATTTTCAGTCTATGGGTATTAATTCATTATATATATACGATAAAAATGATGCAAACACATAATTGATTAGATAATAACCTTAAATACTTCATTTTCAATCATCTATTTGTTTCTCGTTAAAATACTGAGTAAGATATTGAAAAGGGGAGAAGTTCGGTTTTTATTGCATATATCGACGTTTCAGCCGGATTAGAGCGGTTTTACGTGAACATCTTCCATCGGTAATATATAAACAGAAAATCAAGAACATTTTAGTTAATTCTAATGAAAACACATTTATTTTTATCGTTTGTATTGGAAACAACATTGTCATATGTCTTTTCTTGGATCTAAATAATACGAAACCTCGCTCTATGATTTGAAGTTAAATTCCTCAAATATGGGTTAATAGTGACTTTTTTCACGGTTTTCATGTAGTTTGATATTACGTAAATATATTCATTTTTACCAATATTTCGATACTATTTCAAGTAGTATCAAGATATGTGATTTCGTCTTCAAATCTCGGGATTTCGCATAATATTGCATTTTAAGCAAGTTTTCTTGCATTTTGTTTCGTACGAAAAATCGTCGAATTTAGCAATATTTTGACGTTTATCATCCCCTTTTCCTTTATGTGATTTAAACAAAATATCATCGAATAAGGCATTATTTTGCCGTTTTTCCACGTTTTTGTGAATTTTCAGTTTATTGTTATTAATTCATTAAATATACGATAAAAATGATGCAAACACATAATTGATTAGAAATTTACCTTAAATACTTCATTTTCAATCAACCATTTGTTTCTCGCTAAAATTCTGAGTAAGATAATGAAAAGGGGAGAAGTTCGGTTTTTATTGCATATATCGACGTTTCAGCCGGATTAGAGCGGTTTTACGTGTACATCTTCCATCGGTAATATAAACGGAAAATCAGGAACATTTTAGTTAATTCTAATGAAAACACATTGGTTTTATCATTTGTATTGGAAACAACATTGTCATATGTCTTTTCTTGGATCTAAATAATACGAAACCTCGCTCTATGATTTGAAGCTAAAATCCTCAAATATGGTAAAATAGTGACTTTTTTCACGTTTTTCATGTAGTTTGATATTACGTAAATATATTCATTTTTACCAATATTTCGATACTATTTCATGTAGTGTCACGATATGTGATTTGGTTTTCAAATCTCAGAATTTCGCATAATATTGCATTTTAGGCAAGTTTTCTTGCATTTTGTTTCGTACGACAAATCATCGAATTTAGCAATATTTTGACGTTTATCATCTCCTTTTCCTTTATGTGATTTAAACAAAATATCATCGAATTAGGCAATATTTTGCCGTTTTTCCAAGTTTTTGTGAATTTTCAGTCTATGGGTATTAATTCATTATATATACGATAAAAATTATGCAAACACATAATTGATTAGATAATAACCTTAAATACTTCAGTTTCAATCATCTATTTGTTTCTCGTTAAAATACTGAGTAATATATTGCAAAGGGGAGAAGTTCGGTTTTTATTGCACATATCGACGTTTCAGCCGGATTAGAGCGGTTTTACGTGTACATCTTCCATCGGTAATATAAACGGAAAATCAAGAACATTTTAGTTAATTCTAATGAAAACATTGTTTTTTATCATTTGTATTGGAAACAACATTGTCATATGTCTTTTCTTCGATCTAAATAATACGAAACCTCGCTCTATGATTTGAAGTTAAAATCCTCAAATATGATAAAATAGTGACTTTTTCACGTTTTTCATGTAGTTTGATATTACGTAAATATATTCATTTTTACCAATATTTCGATACTATTCATGTAGTATCACGATATGTGATTTGGCCTTCAAATCTCAGAATGTCGCATAATATTGCATTTTAAGCAAGTTTTCTTGCATTTTGTTTCGTACGAAAAATCATCGAATTTAGCAATATTTTGACGTTTATCATCTCCTTTTCCTTTATGTGATTTAAATAAAATATGATCGAATTAGGCAATATTTTGCCATTTTTCCACGTTTTTGTGAATTTTCAGTTTATTGTTATTAATTCATTAAATATACGATAAAAATGATGCAAACACATAATTGATTAGAAATTTACCTTAAATACTTCATTTTCAATCAACCATTTGTTTCTCGTTAAAATACTGAGTTGGATATTGAAAAGGGGAGAAGTTCGGTTTTTATTGCATATATCGACGTTTCAGCCGGATTAGAGCGGTTTTACGTGTACATCTTCCATCGGTAATATAAACGGAAAATCAGGAACATTTTAGGTTATTCTAATGAAAACACATTGGTTTTATAATTTGTATTGGAAACAACATTTTCATATGTCTTTTCTTGGATCTAAATAATACGAAACCTCGCTCTATGATTTGAAGTTAAAATCCTCAAATATAGTAAAATAGTGACTTTTTTCACGTTTTTCATGTACTTTGATATTACGTATATATATTCATTTCTACCAATATTTCGATACTATTTCATGTAGTATCACGATATGTGATTTGGCCTTCAAATCTCAGAATTTCGCATAATATTGCATTTTAAGCAAGTTTTCTTCCATTTTGTTTCGTACGAAAAATCATCGAATTTAGCAATATTTTGACGTTTATCATCTCCTTTTCCTTTATGTGATTTAAATAAAATATCATCGAATTAGGCAATATTTTGCCATTTTTCCACGTTTTTGTGAATTTTCTGTCTATGGGTATTAATTCATTATATATACGATAAAAATTATGCAAACACATAATTGATTAGATAATAACCTTAAATACTTCAGTTTCAATCATCTATTTGTTTCTCGTTAAAATACTGAGTAAGATATTGCAAAGGGGAGAAGTTCGGTTTTTATTGAACATATCGACGTTTCAGCCGGATTAGAGCGGTTTTACGTGTACATCTTCCATCGGTAATATAAACGGAAAATCAAGAACATTTTAGTTAATCCTAATGAAAACATTGTTTTTTATCATTTGTATTGGAAACAACATTGTCATATGTCTTTTCTTGGATCTAAATAATACGAAACCTCGCTCTATGATTTGAAGTTAAAATCCTCAAATATAGTAAAATAGTGACTTTTTTCACGTTTTTCATGTACTTTGATATTACGTATATATATTCATTTTTACCAATATTTCGATACTATTTCATGTAGTATCACGATATGTGATTTGGCTTTCAAATCTCAGAATTTCGCATAATATTGCATTTTAAGCAAGTTTTCTTCCATTTTGTTTCGTACGAAAAATCATCGAATTTAGCAATATTTTGACGTTTATCGTCCCCTTTTCCTCTATGTGATTTAAACAAAATATCATCGAATTAAGCAATATTTTGCCATTTTTCAACGTTTTTGTGAATTTTCAGTTTATGGGTATTAATTCATTATATATACGATAAAAATGATGCAAACACATAAATGATTAGATAATAACCTTAAATACTTCATTTTCAATTATCTATTTGTTTCTCGCTAAAATACTGAGTAAGATAATGAAAAGGGGAGAAGTTCGGTTTTTATTGCATATATCGACGTTTCAGCCGGATTAGAGCGGTTTTACGTGTACATTTTCCAATTGTAATATATAAACAGAAAATCAAATACATTTTAGTTAATTCTAATGAAAACACATTTATTTTTATCGTTTGTACTGGTGCCATTGTCATATGTCTTTTCTTGGATCTAAATAATACGAAACCTCGCTCTATGATTTGAAGTTAAATTCCTCAAATATGGTTAAATAGTGACTTTTTTCACGTTTTTCATGTAGTTTGATATTACGTAAATATATTCATTTTTACCAATATTTCGATACTATTTCAAGTAGTATCGAGATATGTGATTTCGTCATCAAATCTCGGAATTTCGCATAATATTGCATTTTAAGCAAGTTTTCTTGCATTTTGTTTCGTACGAAAAATCGTCGAATTTAGCAATATTTTGACGTTTATCATCCCCTTTTCCTTTATGTGATTTAAACAAAATATCATCGAATAAGGCAATATTTTGCCGTTTTTCCACGTTTTTGTGAATTTTCAGTTTAATGTTATTAATTCATTAAATATACGATAAGAATGATGCAAACACATAATTGATTAGAAATTTACCTTAAATACTTCATTTTCAATCAACCATTTGTTTCTCGTTAAAATACTGAGTAAGATATTGAAAAGGGGAGAAGTTCGGTTTTTATTGCATATATCGACGTTTCAGCCGGATTAGAGCGGTTTTACGTGTACATCTTCCATCGGTAATATAAACGGAAAATCAGGAACATTTTAGTTAATTCTAATGAAAACACATTGGTTTTACCATTTGTATTGGAATTAACATTGTCATATGTCTTTTCATGGATCTAAATAATACGAAACCTCACTCTATGATATGAAGTTAAAATCCTCAAATAAGGTAAAATAGTGACTTTTTCACGTTAATCATGTAGTTTGATATTTGGTAAATATATTCATTTTTACCAATATTTCGATGCTATTTCATGAAGTATTACGATATGTGATTTGGCCTTTAAATCTCAGAATGTCGCATTATATTGCATTTTAAGCAAGTTTTCTTGCATTTTGTTTCGTACGAAAAATCATCGAATTTAGCAATATTTTGACGTTTATCATCCCCTTTTCCTCTATGTGATTTAAACAAAATATCATCGAATTAGGCAATATTTTGCCGTTTTTCCACGTTTCTGTGAATTTTCAGTCTATGGGTATTAATTCATTATATATACGATAAAAATTATGCAAACACATAATTGATTAGATAATAACCTTAAATACTTCATTTTCAATCATCTATTTGTTTCTCGTTAAAATACTGAGTAAGATATTTAAAAGGGGAGAAGTTCGGTTTTTATTGCATATATCGACGTTTCAGCCGGATTAGAGCGGTTTTACGTGTACATCTTCCGTCGGTAATATATAAACAGAAAATCAAAAACATTTTAGATAAATCTAATGAAAACACATTTATTTTTATCGTTTGTATTGGAAACAACATTATCATATGTCTTTTCTTGGATCTAAATAATACGAAACCTCGCTCTATGATTTGAATTTAAATTCCTCAAATATGGTTGAATAGTGACTTTTTCACGTTTTTCATGTAGTTTGATATTACGTAAATATATTCATTTTTACCAATATTTCGATACTATTTCAAGTAGTATCAAGATATGTGATTTCGCCTTCAAATCTCAGAATTTCGCATAATGTTGCCTTTTAAGCAAGTTTTCTTGCATTTTGTTTCCTACGAAAAATCGTCGAATTTAGCAATATTTTGACGTTTATCATCCCCTTTTACTTTATGAGATTTAAACAAAATATATCATCGAATAAGGCAATATTTTGCCATTTTTCCACGTTTTTGTGAATTTTCAGTTTATTGTTATTATTTCATTAAACATACGATAAAAATGATGCAAACACATAATTGATTAGAAATTTACCTTAAATACTTCATTTTCAATCAACCATTTGTTTCTCGTTAAAATAATGAGTTGGATATTGAAAAGGGGAGAAGTTCGGTTTTTATTGCATATATCGACGTTTCAGTCGGATTATAGCGATTTTACGTGTACATCTTCCATCAGTAATATGAACGGAAATTCAGGAACATTTAATTAATTCTAATGAAAACACATTGGTTTTATCATTTGTATTGGAAACAACATTTACATATGTCTTTTCTTAGATCTAAATAATACGAAACCTCGCTCTATGATTTGAAGATAAAATCCTCAAATATAGTAAAATAGTGACTTTTTTCACGTTTTTCATGTAGTTTGATATTACGTAAATATTTTCATTTTTACCAATATTTCGATACTATTTCATGTAGTATCACGATATGTGATTTGTCTTCAAATCTCAGAATTTCGCATAATATTATGTATACAAATATATATATATACAGAAACTTTTAAGCAAGTTTTCTTGCATTTTGTTTCGTACGAAAAATCATCGAATTTAGCAATATTTTGACGTTTATCATCTCCTTTTCCTTTATGTGATTTAAACAAAATATCATCGAATTAGGCAATATTTTGCCGTTTTTCCAAGTTTTTGTGAATTTTCAGTCTATGGGTTTTAATTCATTATATATACGATAAAAATGATGCAAACACATAATTGATTAGATAATAACCTTAAATACTTCATTTTCAATCATCTACTTGTTTCTCGTTAAAATACTAAGATATTTAAAAGGGGAGAAGTTCGGTTTTTATTGCATATATCGACGTTTCAGCCGGATTAGAGCGGTTTTACGTGTACATTTTCCAATTGTAATATATAAACAGAAAATCAAATACATTTTAGTTAATTCTAATGAAAACACATTTATTTTTATCGTTTGTACTGGTGCCATTGTCATATGTCTTTTCTTGGATCTAAATAATACGAAACCTCGCTCTATGATTTGAAGTTAAATTCCTCAAATATGGTTAAATAGTGACTTTTTTCACGTTTTTCATGTAGTTTGATATTACGTAAATATATTCATTTATACCAATATTTCGATACTATTTCAAGTAGTATCAAGATATGTGATTTCGTCTTCAAATCTCGGAATTTCGCATAATATTGCATTTTAAGCAAGTTTTCTTGCATTTTGTTTCGTACGAAAAATCGTCGAATTTAGCAATATTTTGACGTTTATCATCCCCTTTTCCTTTATGTGATTTAAACAAAATATCATCGAATAAGGCAATATTTTGCCGTTTTTCCACGTTTTTGTGAATTTTCAGTTTAATGTTATTAATTCATTAAATATACGATAAAAATGATGCAAACACATAATTGATTAGAAATTTACCTTAAATACTTCATTTTCAATCAACCATTTGTTTCTCGTTTAAATACTGAGTTGGATATTGAAAAGGGGAGAAGTTCGGTTTTTATTGCATATATCGACGTTTCAGCAGGATTAGAGCGGTTTTACTTGTACATCTTCCATCGGTAATATAAACGGAAAATCAAGAACATTTAGTTAATTCTAATGAAAACATTGTTTTTTATCATTTGTATTGGAAACAACATTGTCATATGTCTTTTCTTGGATCTAAATAATACGAAACCTCGCTCTATGATTTGAAGCTAAAATCCTCAAATATGGTAAAATAGTGACTTTTTTCACGTTTTTCATGTAGTTTGATATTACGTAAATATATTCATTTTTACCAATATTTCGATACTATTTCATGTAGTGTCACGATATGTGATTTGGCCTTCAAATCTCAGAATTTCGCATAATATTGCATTTTAAGCAAGTTTTCTTGCATTTTGTTTCGTACGACAAATCATCGAATTTAGCAATATTTTGACGTTTATCATCTCCTTTTCCTTTATGTGATTTAAACAAAATATCATCGAATTAGGCAATATTTTGCCGTTTTTCCAAGTTTTTGTGAATTTTCAGTCTATGGGTATTAATTCATTATATATACGATAAAAATCATGCAAACACATAATTGATTAGATAATAACCTTAAATAATTCATTTTCAATCATCTATTTGTTTCTCGTTAAAATACTGAGTAAGATATTGAAAAGGGGAGAAGTTCGGTTTTTATTGCATATATCGACGTTTCAGCCGGATTAGAGCGGTTTTACGTGTACATCTTCCATCGGTAATATAAACGGAAAATCAGGAACATTTTAGTTAATTCTAATGAAAACACATTGGTTTTACCATTTGTATTGGAATTAACATTGTCATATGTCTTTTCATGAATCTAAATAATACGAAACCTCACTCTATGATATGAAGTTAAAATCCTCAAATATGGTAAAATAGTGACTTTTTCACGTTAATCATGTAGTTTGATATTAGGTAAATATATTCATTTTTACCAATATTTCGATGCTATTTCATGAAGTATTACGATATGTGATTTGGCCTTTAAATCTCAGAATGTCGCATTATATTGCATTTTAAGCAAGTTTTCTTGCATTTTGTTTCGTACGAAAAATCATCGAATTTAGCAATATTTTGACGTTTATCATCCCCTTTTCCTCTATGTGATTTAAACAAAATATCATCGAATTAGGCAATATTTTGCCGTTTTTCCACGTTTCTGTGAATTTTCAGTCTATGGGTATTAATTCATTATATATACGATAAATATTATGCAAACACATAATTGATTAGATAATAACCTTAAATAATTCATTTTCAATCATCTATTTCTTTCTCGTTAAAATACTGAGTAAGATATTGAAAAGGGGAGAAGTTCGGTTGTATTGCATATATCGACGTTTCAGCCGGATTAGAGCGGTTTTACGTGTACATCTTCCATCGGTAATATATAAACAGAAAATCAAAAACATTTTAGTTAATTCTAATGAAAACACATTTATTTTTATCGTTTGTATTGGAAACAACATTGTCATATGTCTTTTCTTGGATCTAAATAATACGAAACCTCGCTCTATGATTTGAAGTTAAATTCCTCAAATATGGTTAAATAGTGACTTTTTCACGTTTTTCATGTAGTTTGACATTACGTAAATGTATTCATTTTTACCAATATTTCGATACTATTTCATGTAGTATCAAGATATGTGATTTCGCCTTCAAATCTCAGAATTTCGCATAATGTTGCATTTTAGCAAGTTTTCTTGCATTTTGTTTCGTACGAAAAATCGTCGAATTTAGCAATATTTTGACGTTTATCATCCCCTTTTCCTTTATGTGATTTAAACAAAATATCATCGAATAAGGCCATATTTTGCCGTTTTTCAACGTTTTTGTGAATTTTCAGTTTATAGTTATTAATTCATTAAATATACGATAAAAATGATGCAAACACATAATTGATTAGAAATTTACCTTAAATACTTCATTTGCAATCAACCATTTGTTTCTCGATAAAATACTGAGTTGGATATTGAAAAGGGGAGAAGTTCGGTTTTTATTGCATATATCGACGTTTCAGTCGGATTATAGCGATTTTACGTGTACATCTTCCATCGGTAATATGAACGGAAATTCAGGAACATTTAATTAATTCTAATGAAAACACATTGGTTTTATCATTTGTATTGGAAACAACATTTTCATATGTCTTTTCTTAGATCTGAATAATACGAAACCTCGCTCTATGATTTGAAGATAAAATCCTCAAATATAGTAAAATAGTGACTTTTTTCACGTTTTTCATGTAGTTTGATATTACGTAAATATTTTCATTTTTACCAATATTTCGATACTATTTCATGTAGTATCACGATATGTGATTTGTCTTCAAATCTCAGAATTTCGCATAATATTATGTATACAAATATATATATATATACAGAAACTTTTAAGCAAGTTTTCTTGCATTTTGTTTCGTACGAAAAATCATCGAATTTAGCAATATTTTGACGTTTATCATCTCCTTTTCCTTTATGTGATTTAAACAAAATATCATCGAATTAGGCAATATTTTGCCGTTTTTCCAAGTTTTTGTGAATTTTCAGTCTATGGGTATTAATTCATTATATATACGATAAAAATGATGCAAACACATAATTGATTAGATAATAACCTTAAATAATTCATTTTCAATCATCTATTTGTTTCTCGTTAAAATACTGAGTAAGATATTGAAAAGGGGAGAAGTTCGGTTTTATTGCATACATCGACGTTTCAGCCGGATTAGAGCGGTTTTACGTGTACATCTTCCATCTGTAATATAAACGGAAAATCAGGAACATTTTAGTTAATTCTAATGAAAACACATTGGTTTTATCATTTGTATTGGAAACAACATTGTCGTATGTCTTTTCTTGGATCTAAATAATACGAAACCTCGCTCTATGATTTGAAGTTAAAATCCTGAAATATGGTAAAATAGTGACTTTTTTCACGTTTTTCATGTACTTTGATATTACGTATATATATTCATTTTTACCAATATTTCGATACTATTTCATGTAGTATCACGATATGTGATTTGGCCTTCAAATCTCAGAATTTCGCATAATATTGCATTTTAAGCAAGTTTTCTTCCATTTTGTTTCGTACGAAAAATCATCGAATTTAGCAATATTTTGACGTTTATCATCTCCTTTTCCTTTATGTGATTTAAATAAAATATGATCGAATTAGGCAATATTTTGCCATTTTTCCACGTTTTAGTGAATTTTCTGTCTATGGGTATTAATTCATTATATATACGATAAATATTATGCAAACACATAATTGATTAGATAATAACCTTAAATAATTCATTTTCAATCATCTATTTCTTTCTCGTTAAAATACTGAGTAAGATATTAAAAAGGGGAGAAGTTCGGTTGTATTGCATATATCGACGTTTCAGCCGGATTAGAGCGGTTTTACGTGTACATCTTCCATCGGTAATATAAACGGAAAATCAGGAACATTTTAGTTAATTCTAATGAAAACACATTGGTTTTATCATTTGTATTGGAAACAACATTTTCATATGTCTTTTCTTGGATCTAAATAATACGAAACCTCGCTCTATGATTTGAAGTTAAAATCCTCAAATATGGTAAAATAGTGACTTTTTTCACGTTTTTCATGTACTTTGATATTACGTATATATATTCATTTTTACCAATATTTCGATACTATTTCATGTAGTATCACGATATGTGATTTGGCCTTCAAATCTCAGAATTTCGCATAATATTGCATTTTAAGCAAGTTTTCTTGCATTTTGTTTCGTACGAAAAATCGTCGAATTTAGCAATATTTTGACGTTTATCATCCCCTTTTCCTTTATGTGATTTAAACAAAATATCATCGAATAAAGCCATATTTTGCCGTTTTTCCACGTTTTTGTGAATTTTCAGTTTATTGTTATTAATTCATTAAATATACGATAAAAATGATGCAAACACATAATTGATTAGAAATTTACCTTAAATACTTCATTTGCAATCAACCATTTGTTTCTCGTTAAAATACTGAGTTGGATATTGAAAAGGGGAGAAGTTCGGTTTTTATTGCATATATCGACGTTTCAGTCGGATTATAGCGATTTTACGTGTACATCTTCCATCGGTAATATGAACGGAAATTCAGGAACATTTAATTAATTCTAATGAAAACACATTGGTTTTATCATTTGTATTGGAAACAACATTTTCATATGTCTTTTCTTAGATCTAAATAATACGAAACCTCGCTCTATGATTTGAAGATAAAATCCTCAAATATAGTAAAATAGTGACTTTTTTCACGTTTTTCATGTAGTTTGATATTACGTAAATATTTTCATTTTTACCAATATTTCGATACTATTTCATGTAGTATCACGATATGTGATTTGTCTTCAAATCTCAGAATTTCGCATAATATTATGTATACAAATATATATATATATACAGAAACTTTTAAGCAAGTTTTCTTGCATTTTGTTTCGTACGAAAAATCATCGAATTTAGCAATATTTTGACGTTTATCATCTCCTTTTCCTTTATGTGATTTAAACAAAATATCATCGAATTAGGCAATATTTTGCCGTTTTTCCAAGTTTTTGTGAATTTTCAGTCTATGGGTATTAATTCATTATATATACGATAAAAATGATGCAAACACATAATTGATTAGATAATAACCTTAAATAATTCATTTTCAATCATCTATTTGTTTCTCGTTAAAATACTGAGTAAGATATTGAAAAGGGGAGAAGTTCGGTTTTATTGCATATATCGACGTTTCAGCCGGATTAGAGCGGTTTTACGTGTACATCTTCCATCTGTAATATAAACGGAAAATCAGGAACATTTTAGTTAATTCTAATGAAAACACATTGGTTTTATCATTTGTATTGGAAACAACATTGTCATATGTCTTTTCTTGGATCTAAATAATACGAAACCTCGCTCTATGATTTGAAGTTAAAATCCTCAAATATGGTAAAATAGTGACTTTTTTCACGTTTTTCATGTACTTTGATATTACGTATATATATTCATTTTTACCAATATTTCGATACTATTTCATGTAGTATCACGATATGTGATTTGGCCTTCAAATCTCAGAATTTCGCATAATATTGCATTTTAAGCAAGTTTTCTTCCATTTTGTTTCGTACGAAAAATCATCGAATTTAGCAATATTTTGACGTTTATCATCTCCTTTTCCTTTATGTGATTTAAACAAAATATGATCGAATTAGACAATATTTTGCCATTTTTCCACGTTTTAGTGAATTTTCTGTCTATGGGTATTAATTCATTATATATACGATAAATATTATGCAAACACATAATTGATTAGATAATAACCTTAAATAATTCATTTTCAATCATCTATTTCTTTCTCGTTAAAATACTGAGTAAGATATTGAAAAGGGGAGAAGTTCGGTTGTATTGCATATATCGACGTTTCAGCAGGATTAGAGCGGTTTTACGTGTACATCTTCCATCGGTAATATATAAACAGAAAATCAAAAACATTTTAGTTAATTCTAATGAAAACACATTTATTTTTATCGTTTGTATTGGAAACAACATTGTCATATGTCTTTTCTTGGATCTAAATAATACGAAACCTCGCTCTATGATTTGAAGTTAAATTCCTCAAATATGGTTAAATAGTGACTTTTTCACGTTTTTCATGTAGTTTGATATTACGTAAATGTATTCATTTTTACCAATATTTCGATACTATTTCAAGTAGTATCAAGATATGTGATTTCGCCTTCAAATCTCAGAATTTCGCATAATGTTGCATTTTAGCAAGTTTTCTTGCATTTTGTTTCGTACGAAAAATAGTCGAATTTAGCAATATTTTGACGTTTATCATCCCCTTTTCCTTAATGTGATTTAAACAAAATATCATCGAATTAGGCAATATTTTGCCGTTTTTCCACGTTTTTGTGAATTTTCAGACTATGGGTATTATTTCATTATATATACGATAAAAATGATGCAAACACATAATTGATTAGATAATAACCATAAATACTTCATTTTCAATCATCTATTTGTTTCTCGTTAAAATACTGAGTAAAATATTGAAAAGGGGAGAAGTTCGGTTTTTATTGCATATATCGACGTTTCAGCCGGATTAGAGCGGTTTTACGTGTACATCTTCCATCGGTAATATAAACGGAAAATCAGGAACATTTTAGTTAATTCTAATTAAAACACATTGGTTTTATCATTTGTATTGGAAACAACATTGTCATATGTCTTTTCTTGGATCTAAATAATACGAAACCTCGCTCTATGATTTGAAGTTAAAATCCTCAAAAATGATAAAATAGTGACTTTTTCACGTTTTTCATGTAGTTTGATATTACGTAAATATATTCATTTTTACCAATATTTCGATACTATTCATGTCGTATCACGATATGTGATTTGGCCTTCAAATCTCAGAATGTCGCATAATATTGCATTTTAAGCAAGTTTTCTTGCATTTTGTTTCGTACGAAAAATCATCGAATTTAGCAATATTTGACGTTTATCATCCCTTTTTCCTCTATGTGATTTAAACAAAATATCATCGAATTAAGCAATATTTTGCCGTTTTTCCACGTTTTTGTGAATTTTCAGTTTATGGGTATTAATTCATTATATATACGATAAAAATGATGCAAACACATAAATGATTAGATAATAACCTTAAATACTTCATTTTCAATCATCTATTTGTTTCTCGTTAAAATACTGAGTAAGATATATAAAAGGGGAGAAGTTCGGTTTTTATTGCATATATCGACGTTTCAGCCGGATTAGAGCGGTTTTACGTGTACATCTTCCATCGGTAATATAAACGGAAAATCAGGAACATTTTAGTTAATTCTAATGAAAACACATTGGTTTTATCATTTGTATTGGAAACAACATTGTCATATGTCTTTTCATGGATCTAAATAATACGAAACCTCACTCTATGATTTGAAGTTAAAATCCTCAAAAATATTAAAATAGTGACCTTTTCACGTTAATCATGTAGTTTGATATTACGTAAATATATTCATTATTACCAATATTTCGATGCTATTACATGAAGTATCACGATATGTGATTTGGCCTTTAAATCTCAGAATGTCGCATTATATTGCATTTTAAGCAAGTTTTCTTGCATTTTGTTTCGTACGAAAAATCATCGAATTTAGCAATATTTTGACGTTTATCATCCCCTTTTCCTCTATGTGATTTAAACAAAATATCATCGAATTAGGCAATATTTTGCCGTTTTTCCACGTTTGTGTGAATTTTCAGTCTATGAGTATTAATTCATTATACATACGATAAAAATGATGCAAACACATAATTGATTAGATAATAACCTTAAATACTTCATTTTCAATCATCTATTTGTTTCTCGTTAAAATACTGAGTAAGATATTGAAAAGGGGAGAAGTTCGGTTTTTATTGCATATATCGACGTTTCAGCCGGATTAGAGCGGTTTTACGTGAACATCTTCCATCGGTAATATATAAACAGAAAATCAAAAACATTTTAGCTAATTCTAATGAAAACACATTTATTTTTATCGTTTGTACTGGTGCCATTTTCATATGTCTTTTCTTGGATCTAAATAATACGAAACCTCGCTCTATGATTTGAAGTTAAAATCCTCAAATATGGTAAAATAGTGACTTTTTTCACGTTTTTCATGTACTTTGATATTACGTATATATATTCATTTTTACCAATATTTCGATACTATTTCATGTAGTATCACGATATGTGATTTAGCCTTCAAATCTCAGAATTTCGCATAATATTGCATTTTAAGCAAGTTTTCTTCCATTTTGTTTCGTACGAAAAATCATCGAATTTAGCAATATTTTGACGTTTATCATCTCCTTTTCCTTTATGTGATTTAAATAAAATATGATCGAATTAGGGAATATTTTGCCATTTTTCCACGTTTTTGTGAATTTTCTGTCTATGGGTATTAATTCATTATATATACGATAAAAATTATGCAAACACATAATTGATTAGATAATAACCTTAAATACTTCAGTTTCAATCATCTATTTGTTTCTCGTTAATTGATTAGATAATAACCTTAAATACTTCATTTTCAATCATCTATTTGATTCTCGTTAAAATACTGAGTAAAATATTGAAAAGGGGAGAAGTTCGGTTTTTATTGCATATATCGACGTTTCAGCCGGATTAGAGCGGTTTTACGTGTACATCTTCCATCGGTAATATAAACGGAAAATCAGGAACATTTTAGTTAATTCTCATTAAAACACATTGGTTTTATCATTTGTATTGGAAACAACATTGTCATATGTCTTTTCATGGATCTAAATAATACGAAACCTCACTCTATGATTTGAAGTTAAAATCCTCAAGTATGGTAAAATAGTGACTTTTTTCACGTTTTTCATGTACTTTGATATTACGTATATATATTAATTTTTACCAATATTTCGATACTATTTCATGTAGTATCACGATATGTGATTTGGCCTTCAAATCTCAGAATTTCGCATAATATTGCATTTTAAGCAAGTTTTCTTGCACTTTGTTTCGTACGAAAAATCATCAAATTTAGCAATATTTTGACGTTTATCATCTCCTTTTCCTTTATGTGATTTAAATAAAATATCATCGAATTAGGCAAGATTTTGCCATTTTTCCACGTTTTTGTGAATTTTCTGTCTATGGGTATTAATTCATTATATATACGATAAAAATTATGCAAACATATAATTGATTAGATAATAACCTTAAATACTTCATTTTCAATCATCTATTTGTTTCTCGTTAAAATACTGAGTAAGATATTGAAAAGGGGAGAAGTTCGGTTTTTATTGCATTTATCGACGTTTCAGCCGGATTAGAGCGGTTTTACGTGTACATCTTCCATCGGTAATATATAAACAGAAAATCAAAAACATTTAGGTTAATTCTAATGAAAACACATTTATTTTTATCGTTTGTACTGGTGCCATTGTCATATGTCTTTTCTTGGATCTAAATGATACGAAACCTCGCTCTATGATTTGAAGTTAAATTCCTCAAATATGGTTAAATAGTGACTTTTTTCACGTTTTTCATGTAGTTTGATATTACGTAAATATATTCATTTTTACCAATATTTCGATACTATTTCAAGTAGTATCAAGATATGTGATTTCGTCTTCAAATCTCAGAATTTCGCATAATATTGCATTTTAAGCAAGTTTTCTTGCATTTTGTTTCGTACGAAAAATCGTCGAATTTAGCAATATTTTGACGTTTATCATCCCCTTTTCCTTTATATGATTTAAACAAAATATCATCGAATAAGGCAATATTTTGCCGTTTTTCCACGTTTTTGTGAATTTTCATTTTATTGTTATTAATTCATTAAATATACGATAAAAATGATGCAAACACATAATTGATTAGAAATTTACCTTAAATACTTCATTTTCAATCAACCATTTGTTTCTCGTTAAAATACTGAGTTGGATATTGAAAAGGGGAGAAGTTCGGTTTTTATTGCATATATCGACGTTTCAGCCGGATTAGAGTGGTTTTACGTGTACATCTTCCATCGGTAATATAAACGGAAAATCAGGAACATTTTAGTTAATTCTAATGAAAACACATTGGTTTTATCATTTGTATTGGAAACAACATTGTCATATGTCTTTTCTTGGATCTAAATAATACGAAACCTCGCTCTATGATTTGAAGTTAAAATCCTCAAATATGGTAAAATAGTGACTTTTTTCACGTTTTTCATGTACTTTGATATTACGTATATATATTCATTTTTACCAATATTTTGATACTATTTCATGTAGTATCACGATATGTGATTTGGCCTTCAAATCTCAGAATTTCGCATAATATTGCATTTTAAGCAAGTTTTCTTGCATTTTGTTTCGTACGAAAAGTCATCGAATTTAGCAATATTTTGACGTTTATCATCTCCTTTTCCTTTATGTGATTTAAATAAAATATCATCGAATTAGGCAATATTTTGCCATTTTTCCACGTTTTTGTGAATTTTCTGTCTATGGGTATTAATTCATTATATATACGATAAAAATTATGCAAACACATGGTTGATTAGATAATAACCTTAAATACTTCAGTTTCAATCTTCTATTTGTTTCTCGTTAAAATACTGAGTAAGATATTGCAAAGGGGAGAAGTTCGGTTTTTATTGCACATATCGACGTTTCAGCCGGATTAGAGCGGTTTTACGTGTACATCTTCCATCGGTAATATAAACGGAAAATCAAGAACATTTTAGTTAATTCTAATGAAAACATTGTTTTTTATCATTTGTATTGGAAACAACATTGTCATATGTCTTTTCTTGGATCTAAATAATACGAAACCTCGCTCTATGATTTGAAGTTACAATCCTCAAATATGATAAAATAGTGACTTTTTCACGTTTTTCATGTAGTTTGATATTACGTAAATATATTCATTTTTACCAATATTTCGATACTATTCATGTCGTATCACGATATGTGATTTGGCCTTCAAGTCTCAGAATGTCGCATAATATTGCATTTTAAGCAAGTTTTCTTGCATTTTGTTTCGTACGAAAAATCATCGAATTTAGCAATATTTTGACGTTTATCATCCCCCTTTTCCTTTATGTGATTTAAACAAAATATCATCGAATTAAGCAATATTTTGCCGTTTTTCCACGTTTTTGTGAATTTTCAGTTTATGGGTATTAATTCATTATATATACGATAAAAATGATGCAAACACATAAATGATTAGATAATAACCTTAAATACTTCATTTTCAATCATCTATTTGTTTCTCGTTAAAATACTGAGTAAGATATATAAATGGGGAGAAGTTCGATTTTTATTGCATATATCGACGTTTCAGCCGGATTAGAGCGGTTTTACATGTACATCTTCAATCGGTAATATTTGTATTGGAAACAACATTGTCATATGTCTTTTCTTGGATCTAAATAATACGAAACCTCGCTCTATGATTTGAAGTTAAAATCCTCAAATATGGTAAAATAGTGACTTTTTTCACGTTTTTCATGTACTTTGATATTACGTATATATATTCATTTTTACCAATATTTTGATACTATTTCACGTAGAATCACGATATGTGATTTAGCCTTCAAATCTCAGAATTTCGCATAATATTCCATTTTCAGCAAGTTTTCTTGCGTTTTGTTTCACACGAAAAATCATCGAATTTAGCAATATTTTGACGTTTATCATCCCCTTTTCCTTTATGTGATTTAAACAAAATATCATCGAATTAGGCAATATTTTGCCGTTTTTCGACGTTTTTGTGAATTTTCAGTTTATTCGTATTAATTCATTAAATATATGCCAAAAATCATGCAGACACATAATTGATTAGAAATTAACCTTAAACACCTCATTTTCAATCACCTATTTGTTTCTCGTTAAAATACTGATTAAGGTATTGAAAAGGGGAGAAGTTCGGTTTTTATTGCATATATCGACGTTTCAGCCGGTATAGAGCGGTTATACGTGTACATCTTCCATCGGTAATGTAAACGGAAAATCAGGAACATTTTAGATAATTCTAATGAAAACACAATGATTTTTATCATTTGTATTGGAAACAACATTGTCATATGTCTTTTCTTAGATCTAAATAATACGAAACCTCGCTTTATGATTCGAAGGTAAAATCCTCAAATTTGGTATAATAGTGACTTTTTTCACGTTTATCATTTAGTTTGGTATTACGTAAATATATTCAATTTTTTACCAATATTTCGTTACTATTTCATGTAGAATCACGATATGTGATTTAGCCTTCAAATCTCAGAATTTCGAATAATATTCCATTTTCAGCATGTTTTCTTGCGTTTTGTTTCGTACGAAAAATCATTGAATTTAGCAATATTTTCACGTTTATCATCTCCTTTTATTTTATGTGATTTAAACAAAATATCATGGAATTAGGCAAGATTTTACCGTTTTTCCACGTTTTTTGTGAATTTTCCGTTTATTGTTATTAATTCATTATATATAAATGATGCAAACACATAATCCTTTTGCATCCTTTTCATGAGCCTCTGCCTCCCTCTCTAGAGTCTTTGCATCACTCTCTTAAGCCTCTGCATTCATCTCTTGAGCCTCTGCATCCCTCTCTGGAGCCTCTACATCTCTCTCTTCAGCCTCTTCATCACTCTCTTGAGCCTCTGCATCCCTCTCTGGAGCCTCAGCAACCCTCTCTTGAGCCTCTGCAGCACTCTCTTGAGCCTCTGCATCATTCTCTTGAGCCTCTGCATCCCTCTCTTAAGCTTCTGCATCACTCTCATGAGCCTCTGCATCCCTCTCTTGAGCCTCTGCATCCCTCCCTTAAGCCTCTGCATCACTCACTTAAGCCTCTGCATCACTCTCTTCAGCCTCTGCATCCCTCTCTTGAGCCTCTGCATCATTCTCCTAAGCATCTGCATCACTCGCTCGAGCCTCTGCATCACTCTCTTGAGCCTCTGCATCCCTCTCTTAAGCCTCTGCATCCCTCTCTTTAGCCTCTGCATCACTCTCTTGAGCCTCTGCGTCACTCTCTTCAGCCTCTGCATCCCTCTCTTGAGCCTCTGCATCATTCTCTTGAGCCTATGCATCTCTCTCTTGAGCCTCTGTATCACTCTCTTGAGCCTCTGAATCCCTCTCTTGAGCCTTTGCATCATTCTTCTAAGCCTCTCTATCCCTCATTTGAGCCTCAGCATCCCTCTCTTGATCCTCTGCATCACTCTCTTGAGCTTCTGCATCATTCTCATGATCCTCTGCATTACTCTCTTGAGCCTCTGCATCACTCTCTTAAGCCCCTGCATCCCTCTCTTAATCCACTGCATCACTCTCTTAAGCTTCTGCGTCTCTCTCTTCAGCCTCTGCATCACTCTCTTGAGCCTCTGCATCCCTCTCTGGAGCCTCAGCATCCCTCTTTTGAGCCTCTGCAGCACTCTCTTGAGCCTCTTCTCCAATCTCTTGAGCCTATGCATCCCTCTCTTAAGCCTCTGCATCACTCTCTTTAGCCTCGGCAACCCTCTCTTAAGCCTCTGCATCACTCTCTTAAGGCTCTGCATCATTCTCTTCAGCCACTGCATCACTCTCTTGAGCCTCTGCATCACTCTCCTGAGCCTCTGCATCACTCATTTAGTCCTCTGCATCATTCCCTTTAGCCTCTGCATCCCTCTCTTAAGCCTCTGCATCACTCTTGAGCCTCTGCATCACTCTCTTCAGCCTCTGCATCCCTCTCTTAAGCCTCTGCATCATTCTCGTCAGCCTCTGCATCCCTCTCTTAAGCCTCTGCATCATTCTCTGCAGCCTCTGCATTCCTCTCTTAAACCTCTGCATCACTCTCCTGATCCTCTGCATCCCTCTCTTAAGCCTCTGCATCATTCTTTTGAGCCCCTGCAACATTCTCTTGAGCCTCTTTATCCCTCTCTTAAGCCTCTACATCATTCACTTGTGCATCTGCATCACTCTCTTGAACCTCTGCATCACTCTCTTATGCCTCTGCATCTCTCTCTTCAGCCTCTGCATCACTCTTTTTAGCCTCTACATCCCTCTCTTGAGCCTCTGCATCCCTCTCTTGAGCCTCTGCATCACTCTCTTGAGCCTCTGCAACAATCTTTTCAGCCTCTGCATCACTCTCTTGTGGCCTCTGCATCACTCTCCTTAGCCTCTGAATAACTCTTTTGAGCATCTGCATCACTCTCTTCAGCCTCTTCATCACTCTCTTAAGCCTCTGCATCACTCTATTCGGCCTCTGCATCACTCTCTTAAACCTCTGCTTCCCTCTCCTGATCCTCTGCATCACTCTCTTGAGCCTCTGCATCATTCTCATGATCCTCTGCATCACTCTCTTGAGCCTCTGCATCACTCTCTTGAGCCTCTACATCACTCTCTTGAGCCTCTGCATCCCTCTCTTAAGCCTCTGCATCACTCACGTAAGCCTCTGCATCACTCTCTTCAGCCTCTGCATCCCTCTCTTGAGCCTCTGCATCATTCTCCTAAGCATCTGCATCACTCGCTTGAGCCTCTGCATCACTCTCTTAAGCCTCTGCATCACTCTCTTTAGCCTCTGCATCACTCTCTTCAGCCTCTGCATCCGTCTCTTGAGCCTCTGCATCACTCTCTTAAGCCTATGCATCACTCTCTTGAGCCTATGTATCACTCTCTTGAGCCTCTGAATCCCTCTCTTGAGCCTCTGCATCATTCTTCTAAGCCTCTCCATCCCTCACTTGAGCCTCAGCATCCCTCTCTTGATCCTCTGCATCACTCTCTTGAGCCTCTGCATCATTCTCATGATCCTCTGCATTACTTTCTTGAGCCTCAGCATCACTCTCTTAAGCCCCTGCCTCCCTTTCTTAATCCACTCCATCATTCTCTTAAGCTTCTGCGTCTCTCTCTTCAGCCTCTGCATCACTCTCTTGAGCCTCTGCATCACTCTCTGGAGCCTCTGCATCTCTCTCTTCAGCCTCTGCATCACTCTCTTGAGCCTCTGCATCCCTCTCTGGAGCCTCAGCATCCCTCTTTTGAGCCTCTGCAGCACTGTCTTGAGCCTCTTCATCATTCTCTTGAGCCTATGCATCCCTCTCTTAAGCTTCTGCATCACTCTCTTTAGCCTCTGCAACCCTCTCTTAAGCCTCTGCATCACTCTCTTCAGCCTCTGCATCACTCTCTTCAGCCTCTGCGTCACTCTCTTAAGCCTCTGCATCACTCTCTTGAACCTCTGCATCCCTCTATTAAGCGTCTGCATCACTCGTTTGAGCCTCTGCATCCCTCTCTTGTGCCTCCGCATAACTCACTTGAGCCTCTGCATCCCTCTCTTGAGCCTCTGCATCAGCCTCTTGAGCCTCTGCATCCCTCCCTTGAGCCTTTGCCTCCCTCTCTTAAGCCTCTGCATCACTCTCTTAAGCCTCTGCATCACGCTCTTAAGCCTCTGAATCACTCTCTTGAGCCTCTGCATCACTATCTTGAGCCCCTGCATCCCTCTCTTGAGCCTCTGCATCACTCTCTTGAGCCTCTGCATCACCCTCTTAAGCCTCTGCATCCCTCTCCTAAGCCTCAATCTCACTCACTTAAGCCTCGGCATCACTCTCGTTAGCCTCTGAATCACTCTCTTGAGCCTCTGCATCCCTCTCTTGAGCCTCTGCATCCCTCTCTTGAGCCTCTGCATCACTCAATTCAGCTTCTTCATCCCTCTCTTGATCCTCTGCATCACTCTCATAAGCCTCTGAATCACTCTCTTGAACCTTTGCATCCCTCTCTTGAGCCTCTGCATCATTCTCTTGAGCCTCTGCATCCCTCTCGTAAGCCTCTGCATCACTCTCTTGAACATCTGCATCCCTCTATTAAGCGTCTGCATCACTCTCTTGAGCCTCTGCATCCCTCTCTTGAGCCTCTGCATCACTTTCGTAAGCCTCTGCAACACTCTCTTCAGCCTCTGCATCACTCTCTTCGGCCTCTGCATCATTCTCTTAATTTAGGCCTCTGCTTCCCTCTCTTGAGCCCATGCATCCCTCTCTTAAGCCTCTGCAACACTCTCTTAAGCCTCTGCATCACTCTCGTAACCCTCTGAATCACTCTCCTGAGCCTCTGCATCCCTCTCTTGAGCCTCTGCATCACTCTCTTCAGCCTCTGCATCCCTCTCTTGAGCCTCTGCATCATTCTCCGAGGCCTCTGCATCACTCTCTTGAGCCTCTGCATCACTCTCTTGAGCCTCTACATCCTTCTCTTGAGCCTCTGCATCACTCACTTGAGCCTCGTCATCCCTCTCCTAAGCCTCTGCATTACTCTCTTAAATTGAGCCTCTGCATCACTCTCTTAAGCCTCTGCATCCCTCTCTTAAGCCTCTGCATCACTCTCTTGAGCCTCTGCATCAATCTCTTGAGCCTCGGCATCACTCTCTTGAGCCTCTGCATCTCTCTCTTAATCCTCTGCAACACTCTCTTCAGCCTCTGCATCACTCTCTTAAGCCTCTGCATCCCTATCTTGATCTTCTGCATCACTCTCATCAGCTTCTGCATCACTCCCTTAAGCCTCTGCATCCCTATCTTGATCTTCTGCATCACTCTCATAAGCCTCTGTATCACTCTCTGGAGCCTCTGCAAAACTCTTTTTAGCCTCTGCATCACTCTCTTGAGCCTCTGCAACACTCTCCTCAGCCTCTGCATCACTCTCTTAAGCCTCTGCATCACTCTCTTCGGTGTCTGCATCACTCTCTTAAGCTTCTGCTTCCCTCTCTTGATCCTCTGCATCACTCTCTTAAGCGTCTGCATCATTCCCCTGATCCTCTGCATCACTCTATTGAGCCTGTGCATCCCTCTCTTGAGCCCCTGCATCCCACTCTTAAGCCTCTGCATCCCTCTCTTGAACCTCTGCATCCCTCTCTTAAGCCTCTGCATCACTCTCTTAAGCCTCTGCTTCCCTCTCTTGATCCTCTGCATCACTCTCTTGATCCTCTGCATCACTCTCCTCATCCTCTGCATCACTCTCTTGAGCCTCTGCATCCCTCTCTTGAGCCCCCTGCATCCCACTCTTAAGCCTCTGCATCCCTCTCTTAAACCTCTGCATCCCTCTCTTAAGCCTCTGCATCACTCTCTTCAGCCTCTGAATAACTCTCTTGAGTCTCTGCATCACTCTCTTGAGCTTCTGCATCGCTCTTTTGAGCCTCTGCATCCCTCGCTTGAGCCTCTGCATCACTGTCTTGAGCCTCTGCATCACTCTCTTAAGCCTCTGCATCCCTCTCTTGAGCCCATGCATCCCTCTCTTAAGCCTCTGCATCACTCTCTTAAGCCTCTGCGTCACTCTCGTAAGCCTCTGAATCACTCTCTTGAGCCTCTGCATCCCACTCTTGAGCCTCTGCATCACTCTCTTCAGCCTCTGCATCCCTCTCCTGATCCTCTGCATCACTCTCTTGAGCCTCTGCATCCCTCTCTTGAGCCCCCTGCATCCCACTCTTAAGCCTCTGCATCCCTCTCTTAAACCTCTGCATCCCTCTCTTAAGCCTCTGCATCCCTCTCTTGAACCTCTGCATCCCTCTCTTAAGCCTCTGCATCACTCTCTTAAGCCTCTGCTTCCCTCTCTTGATCCTCTGCATCACTCTCTTGATCCTCTGCATCATTCTCCTAGGCCTCTGCATCACTCTCTTGAGCCTCTGCATCACTCTCTTGAGCCTCTACATCCCTCACTTGAGCCTCTGCATCACTCTCTTGAGCCTCGTCATCCCTCTCCTAAGCCTCTGCATTACTCTCTTGAGCCTCTGCATCACTCTCTTAAGCCTCTGCATATCCCTCTCTTGAGCCACTGCATCACTCTCTTGAGCCTCTGCATCACTCTCTTGAGCCTCGGCATCACTCTCTTGAGCTTCTGCATCACTCTCTGGAGCCTCTGCATCACTCTCTTGAGACTCTGCATCACTCTCTTGATCCTCTGCATCACTCTCTTGAGCCTCTGCATCCCTCTCTTAAGCCTCTGCAACACTCTCTTCAGCCTCTGCATCACTCTCTTAAGCCTCTGCATCCCTATCTTGATCTTCTGCATCACTCTCATAAGCCTCTGCATCACTCTCTGGAGCCTCTGCAAAACTCTATTTAGCTTCTGCATCACTCTCTTGAGCCTCTGCATCTCTCTCCTGAGCCTCTGCAACACTCTCTAGAGCCTCTGCATCACTGTCTTAAGCCTCTGCATCACTCTCGTAAGCCTCTGAATCACTCACTTGAGCGTCTGCAGCCCTCTCGTGAACCTCTTTATCACTCTCTTCATCCTCTGCATCCCTCTCTTGAGCCTCTGCATCATTCTCCTAGGCCTCTGCTTCACTCTCTTGAGCCTTTGCATCACTCTCTTAAGCCTCTGCATTCCTCTCTTGAGCCTCTGCATCATTCTCTTGAGCCTCTGCATCACTCTCTTCAGCCTCTGCATCATTCTCTTGACCCTCAGCATCACTCTCTTGAGCCTCTGCATCACTCTCTTGAGCCTCTGCATACATCTTTTTAGCCTCTTCATCACTCTCTTGAGCCTCTGCATCTCTCTCTTGAGCCTCTGCAACACTCTCTTCAGCCTCTGCATCACTCTCTTAAGCCTTTGCATCACTCCCTTCGGTCTCTGCATCACTTTCTTAAGCCTCTGCTTCCCTCTCTTGATCCTCTGCATCACTCTCTTGAGCCTCTGCATCACTCTCTGGATCCTCTGCATCACTCTCTTGAGCCTCTGGATCCCTCTCTTGAGCCCCTGCATCCCACTCTTAAGCCTCTGCATCCCTCTCCTGAACCTCTGCATCCCTCTCTTAAGCCTCTGCATCACTCTCTTCAGCCTCTGCATAACTCTCTTGAGTCTCTGCATCACTCTCTTGAGCTTTTCCATCCCTCTCTTGAGCCTCTGCATCCCTCTCTTGAGCCTCTGTATCACTCTCTTGAGCCTCTGCATCACTCTCTTAAGCCTCTGCATCCCTCTCTTGAGCCCATGCATCCCTCTCTTAAGCCTCTGCATCACTCTCTTAAGCCTCTGCATCACTCTCGTAAGCCTCTGAATCACTCTCTTGAGCCTCTGCATCCCTTTCTTGAGCCTTTGCATCACTTTCTTCAGCCTCTGCATCCCTCTCTTGAGCCTCTGCATCATTCTCCGAGGCCTCTGCATCACTCTCTTGAGCCTCTGCATCATTCTCTTGAGCCTCTGCATCCTCCTCTTAAGCCTCTGCATCACTCTCTTGAGCCTCTGCATCCTCCTCTTAAGCCTCTGCATCCCTCTCTTGAGCCTCTGCATCACTCTCAAGAGAAACTGCATCCCTCTCTTGAGCTTCTGCATCCCTCTCCTGAGCCCCTGCATCCCACTCTTAAGCCTCTGCATCCCTCTCTTGAACCTCTGCATCCCTCTCTTAAGCCTCTGCATCACTCTCTTCAGCCTCTGCACAACTCTCTTGAGCCTCTGCATCACTCTCTTAAGCCTCTGCTTCCCTCTCTTGATCCTCTGCATCACTCTCTTGAGCCTCTGCATCACTCTCCTGATCCTCTGCATCACTCTCTTGAGCCTCTGCATCCCTCTCTTGAGCCCCCTGCATCCCACTCTTAAGCCTCTGCATCCCTCTCTTAAACCTCTGCATCCCTCTCTTAAGCCTCTGCATCACTCTCTTCAGCCTCTGAATAACTCTCTTGAGTCTCTGCATCACTCTCTTGAGCTTCTGCATCGCTCTTTTGAGCCTCTGCATCCCTCGCTTGAGCCTCTGCATCACTCTCTTGAGCCTCTACATCACTCTCTTAAGCCT
>NC_091215.1:13006835-13095359 GCF_040958095.1 Procambarus clarkii
GACATATGTACAAGGCTAAAAAAATTCAGCAACACTTACCATACTCAGGCTAAAAGAATTAAGCAACACTTACCATACTCTTTTTATATTCACTGTTAACTTTTAGCTCATGTGACAGACTTTCCACCTGCTCAACAGTTTCAAGTGGGGATGGAAGAATGTCTTCCAGGATTGGTATATCTCCATGTGTTTTTGACATATGGGTTTCCGTCATTTTGACAATATTCAGGATATCCCCTGATAAAAATGTCAATTTTGATAATTCCTTCATTATGTATTCCATTTTTTCTGTTACTGCAAAAAAATAATTCATCAACAGCATTGTGTGTAACACCATTCTTGTTTACCCACTGAATTAATAAATTCTGTGGGTAAACAAGTGAATGATGATTATCATGGTCATCATTCTCCTCCTCACTTTGAGAATTAGATAATACATCATGAATATCAGTAAGATTCATGTGTAAATCATCAATTTCAGAGCCTAATCCATACTCTTGATTTGACTCGGCTTCAAAAGAACTAATGTCATTGTCTGACGACTCAATCTCTGAACTTGATGCTGCCTCAGTAAGATTAATGGGTTCACTAGTGTGTACAGCTGTATTTGGATGCATTTTGTGTATACGTTTTAGCCTTCTTGATACTTGCATCCATCTGTTGTTGTATTGGAGTCGCTTTTTTCGCTTATACTCGTACATTCTGTTAAAGAGTGTCAAATTTCTACATTAGACTACCATATTACCTATATTATTGTTAATAATGTATTGACAGATGCAATATGTATTAAAATTCTAAAAATAAGTCATTCATTATATACAATGTGTGATAATTAAAGCTGGTGCATATAACATCCTTGTCAGGCACATGCAAAAGTGAACACCTCCAGAATTGGAGACATGCAGAAATGTAACATATGGAAATAGAGGCATGCCAAAACAAAGACATGCATAAATTCAAATTCTTATCGAAATAATTTCTAGTGATTATTATATAAATTATTCCATCAGTACTAGATCAAATATTCAATACCATCCTCCCATTGGAAAGAGTAATCATGTCCTGTTGGACATTAATTATATGTTGAGATATAATCTAAAAGAAAATAGGGACATTGAAATTGTTGTTAAACTCTATTTCAATAAAGGACACTATAGGGAACCTAGAACCCTGTATTACAAGTGTAAGTGATAATTTTGGAAAATTTAATTAAAGCTAATTCTGTAGGACACCTGGAGATATGGTGCCCATATCTAAAGAATCACATCAACTGGTAAAGGTATAGACTTGCCAATAAGTGGCTCCCAGGTTAGAGGCATAAAATGCCAAAACTAGATGGTAGAATAAAAAGAAGATATTGTAAAAGGTAACCAAACAAAGATGCCACAGAAATATTAGAAAATTAACTTTCGCAAGCAGCGTGGTAGACATGGTTGGAACAAGTTAGGTGAGAGGGTGGTGGAGGCTAAAACCATAATCATAATCATCTGTATCAAACCTTATTACAGGTAAAACCAGTAGGCAGTCTACTGTATTTTATCAAACCGTTATTAGTATAATAGATCTCGTAATAATTTTGCAAAAATAATGGCATTTACTATTTTTAAAAGATTATTAGCAAATTTACAGAAATGGTGCATTCGGAAGACAAAACCAATTTTTCACTTTTGACAATTGAGCACCTGCTACATCCAGATTCTAGGGAGGAAAGGAAGGACGATCTTACTGGATCCCATAGCCTCTCCGAGGCACAAACCAGGCTTTTACATAACCCCCCCCCCCTGCACCCAAGCTTTTTAAAATAGTAAATGCCACTATTTTTGCAAAATTATTACGAGATCTATTATTCTAATAAGAGTTTGATAAAATACAAACCCTGGGGCCATAGAACGGCTATTTAATCCCCTTGAACGGACCTGTGCATGGGCCACTGAGGCATCGAAAAAAAACAGACCGGCTTGGGAAAAAAGCAAAATTGCCGGTCTATGGCCCAGCTGATGGCTGTGCATGAATGGCTAATGGCTAATGGCTGTTAGTTATGGAACTAGGTTAGACTATGTATGTTTAAATCTCTGATTTAAACAGAGCCAGTGTTCAGTCAAATAACTGAATTTATCAAATCTTATCCTTGTATAATATACAAGCTGATGTGAGATCCCTGTCTACAGGTGGACTGGAACTATTATCCAGTAGGCAGTCTACTGTATTTTATCAAACCGTTATTAGTATAATAGATCTCGTAATAATTTTGCAAAAATAATGGCATTTACTATTTTTAAAAGATTATTAGCAAATTTACAGAAATGGTGCATTCGGAAGACAAAACCAATTTTTCACTTTTGACAATTGAGCACCTGCTACATCCAGATTCTAGGGAGGAAAGGAAGGACGATCTTACTGGATCCCATAGCCTCTCCGAGGCACAAACCAGGCTTTTACATAACCCCCCCCCCCTGCACCCGAGCTTTTTAAAATAGTAAATGCCATTATTTTTGCAAAATTATTACGAGATCTATTATACTAATAACGGTAAATAAATAATAAATAGTAAATAAATCAATACTTACTAAATTTTGTCTATTATGTAGCAAAGATGCAGGTCTACGGAAGGCTTTTCTGTTGAGTTCGAAGCCCAGATTACTCGTGGTCTCTGAAATAAGTTAAGATTATAAGTATAAAATTTATAAAACCAAATAATAAATCCGGTATTGCTCAATTTCAGATGCAGACGTACTGAATGATATATCAGACTGTCAGCATGGTATTCGATCTGGAAGGTCCAGTGTAACGAATTTGCTCAGTTTCTATGATCGAGCCACAGAGATCTATAAAGAATTCTGATCAAGAAAGAGATCTAGGGGTGGTTTTAGATAGAAAACTATAACCTGAGGATCATATTAAGAACATTCTGCGAGGGGGCCTATGCTACACTTTTTAACTTTAGAATTGCTTTTAAATACATAGGGCAAAAAGTTTTAAAAGTTTTAAAAGTTTTTTAAACCTCTCGTGTATCATGAGTGTGTTAAAGCTTCAGATGGTGCATTCAGATGATGAATATTACCTAGTTCCTTCATCTGGGAAGAATGAACACATATTGGTGCATTCGGATGATAAAAACTAACTACTGTAGTTCAATTGATCAACAGACTGTATATCATATGCAGACTGTATGTGGATCTGCGGGCCACTCCAAACAACAGCCTGGTGGACCAAGCTCCACCAGGCCTAAAGCACAAAGTGATATAGATGTGATAGAGAAACTAGGTCAAATGGAGGAGTAGGTCTGTATATTAAACAGCACCTGACGTGCACAGAGCTACTAAACTCAATGTGGTGGTAGAGTGGTGGGGGGGGGAAACATTGCAGAAAAAAACAAATACAATTTGGTCAACAAAACAGCATTGTTTAAAATAGAAGACATGGGTTGTCATTTTGGGGGTAAGGTAGGTTACATTGAGTTAATTAGTTAGTACTTAGTTTTTATCTTAAACTGGTTGGGAGAGGTACAGTGTTGCTGTGCTGGTGAAAGAACACCTAAAGGTAAATTAAATAATGATTGCGAATCCACAAGAAGTTGACATAATATCGCTAGAGATCTGCAATCAGGATGATAAACTTTCCTTAAAGAATTTGACAAACACTTGCTGATAGGACATGAAGTAAATGAAATGTATGTCAAGTTTTGTGAAATATATGATAAAAGCACAACAAAATTTGTACCAAAGGAGAGATGCAGAACTAGGAAAAGGGGTTTGTTCAACAGAAATTGCGAGAGGGCCTGAGACCCAAACACACACAAATGGAATCAATATATAGCAAGAGGCCAAACCCCCAAACATACAAGCGATGCAAAGATGCGAGAAACAGCAGCAGCATTAAGGAGAGGGACTTAAGGACCATAAATAAAGTGTGAAAATAAACTCGAGTAAATTTTTTTAACTACTCTCGACAGTGAAGAAAAACAAATATTCAGACGATTTGTGTTAGAATCATTAATCTTACACTTTCGGTCATATTCAACAACACAAATACATACACACACATTCCTGTTGCTGTAGCAAGTGAAGAATTACACACACAGATCACAATAACGTGATGCATCAAATGAACAAATCCACAAGGGCCGTGACGAGGATTCGAACCTGCGTCCGGGAGCATCCCAGACACTGCCTTAATCGACTGAGCTACAACAGGGTAAAAGGGTTGAAACCGAAGTTCTACTGAACTTACTGGATCCCATAGCCTCTCCGAGGCACAAACCAGGCTTTTACACAACCCCCCCCCCCTGCACCCGAGCTATGTCAACAGGCCGTTCTCCCTCATCGCCCTTACATCATCACACACAGATCACAATAACGTGATGCATCAAATGAACAAATCCACAAGGGCCGTGATGAGGATTCAAACCTGTGTCCGGGAGCATCCCAGACACTGCCTTAATCAACTGAGCTACGACAGGGTAAAAGGGATGAAACCAAACTTCTACTGAACTTCCTGGATCCTTTTACCCTGTTGTAGCTCAGTCGATTTAGGCAGTGTCTGGGATGCTCCCGGACGCAGGTTCAAATCCTCGTCACGGCCCTTGTGGATTTGTTCATTTGATGCATCACGTTATTGTGATCTCTGTGTGTGATGATGTAAGGGCGAAGAGAAAGAACGACCTGTTGACATAGCTCGGGAGCAGGGGGAGGGTTGTGTACAAGCCTGGTTTGTGCCTCGGAGAGGCTATGGGATTCAGTAAGATCGTCCTTCCTTTCTTCCCTAGAATCTGGATGTAGCAGGTGCTCAATTGTCAAAAGTGAAAAATTGGGTTTGTCTTCCGAATGCACCATATCAGTAAATCTTTAATAAAGATTTACTGATATGGTGCATTCGGAAGACAAACCCAATTTTTCACTTTTGACAATTGAGCACCTGCTACATCCAGATTCTAGGGAGGAAAGGAAGGACGATCTTACTGGATCCCATAGCCTCTCCGAGGCACAAACCAGGCTTTTACACAACCCACCCCCCCTGCACCCGAGCTCAATTGTCAAAAGTGAAAAATTGGGTTTGTCTTCCGAATGCACCATATCAGTAAATTTTTTAATAATCTTTTAAAAATAGTAAATGCCACTATTTTTGCAAAATTATTACGAGATCTATTATTCTATAGAATAATGCATATAAATGCATATATGCATATAAATACAAAACAAGTAAATGTAAATAACTTTACCTTGCACCTAGATCCACCAAGCCTGTATGGCGCGCGTTTCAGTACTTCGGAAATCTAGAACTATCTTGAATCTCTAATCTGCAATGAAACAATACATATTATTGCACTTACCAAAACATGGATGAATGTAGAAAATACAGAACTATTAGCTGAATATCAAATAAATGGATTTAATCTATTTCACACAGATAGATATATTAGACTGTGTATATTAGGTAATACCTAACATACACGCCTCCACACACACTACATTTGAAATGTAGTCTCAAAAAGACTACATTTCAACAGCAAAGATTACTCCATAAAAAAATAATTAAATTATTGACCAACATGAGAGAGGGTTAGCCAACATGAGAGGGTTGTGTTGATTGCCTGAAAATATTTAAATTGTTTAATGTATTGAATGGCATTTTTCAAGTTACAACATTTTTTAAATTACTGAACTAGGTTCTAGGCTTTGCTAGGCTTAATTCAATTATTACAGATAAGCCTAACCTAGCCTAGAACCCAGTGGGTTTTCTTCCTATTGGGGAGTGTTGTACATGCCTCGCCTCCACATACACACTAGCACAGCCAGGCCTCGCCTCCACATACACACTAGCACAGCCAGGCCTCGCCTCCACATACACACTAGCACAGCCAGGCCTCGCCTCCACATACACACTAGCACAGCCAGGCCTCGCCTCCACATACACACTAGCACAGCCAGGCCTCGCCTCCACATACACACTAGCACAGCCAGGCCTCGCCTCCACATACACACTAGCACAGCCAGGCCTCGCCTCCACATACACCAGCACAGCCAGGCCTCGCCTCCACATACACACTAGCACAGCCAGGCCTCGCCTTCACATACACACTAGCACAGCCAGGCCTCGCCTCCACATACACACTAGCACAGCCAGGCCTCGCCTCCACATACACACTAGCACAGCCAGGCCTCGCCTCCACATACACACTAGCACAGCCAGGCCTCGCCTCCACATACACCAGCACAGCCAGGCCTCGCCTCCACATACACACTAGCACAGCCAGGCCTCGCCTCCACATACACACTAGCACAGCCAGGCCTCGCCTCCACATACACCAGCACAGCCAGGCCTCGCCTCCACATACACACTAGCACAGCCAGGCCTCGCCTCCACATACACACTAGCACAGCCAGGCCTCGCCTCCACATACACACTAGCACAGCCAGGCCTCGCCTCCACATACACACTAGCACAGCCAGGCCTCGCCTCCACATACACCAGCACTGCCAGGCCTCGCCTCCACATACACCAGCACTGCCAGGCCTCGCCTCCACATACTCACCAGCACAGCCAGGCCTCGCCTCCACATACACCAGCACTGCCAGGCCTCGCCTCGCCTCCACATACACCAGCACTGCCAGGCCTCGCCTCCACATTTAAACCAACCAAGCCCACAAATACGTTAACATGGACCAGCATTACACCGTCTAACATACTCTGTCAGATGTAACAACTAAATTTGTGAATTCAAGACCAAATCTATTGTATAACACAGTGTTAGTACGAGAAAAACATTACTTACATTCGAAGCCGTGTTTTAAAATGGCGGCGGTCTTGTACTGACGCTCCAAACTGTGTGTTCGTTTGCGTATGATGAACGTGTGACAATTTACTACAACAATTATTTAATTATTCTTATTCTTTATTTTAATATTTTTAGGGTACATGAAATTTCAAACTTATTTGCACACAATAATATAATTGCATTGTCATAACCTTTATATATTACGGAAAATACGATGACATGAACGAAGTCAAAGTGAAGTTGAAGTCAAAGTCATTCGCCGAACGTATTAGTCATTTTTTTTCTCCCAAACGATAGGGGATAACAAATCCACAGAGAATATAAGTGTACAGTAAAGTCAATTTTATTCAGGAAAGTACATACATAGTTGATTTACAAACATAATGTTGGATTTATAGATAGAGCTAGTGCATACAATACCTAAAGCCACTATAGTAGGCATATAGCATTTCAGGCAACCGGGCAGTATATATGGACCCCTTACTCAAATCTCTGAATATGTTAGATATTAAGTCCCTGCACATACTCTCATGTGTATTTTATATATATAAAACGCTGCACTGTAATGTCAATCCTGACCTTAAAAGCTTCCTAGAAGGTTGTAACAGATCCCATGAGCACCACACCAGAAACAAATACCTATTTGATATTCCAAGAGTACGACTTAGTCAAACTAGAAATGCTTTACAAATCAAGAGACCTCGAATGTGGAATGACCTTCCCAATTATGTTAAAAACTGTACCTCTCCCAACCAGTTTAAGATAAATAAAGATAAATTTATAAGTTAAGAAAAATTCCACAAATCAACAACCCTGTTACTGACCCTGTATTTACCCAAGTCTTTCCTAAATCTAAACTTATCCAATTTATACCCATTGTTTCGTGTTCTATCTTGTGTTGACAATTTTAATACCCTATTAATATCCCCTTTGTTATATCTATTCAGGAAATTGTGGTTGATCTCGAACCCATTGATAATGTGACGACTTATACAGAATTTTGTAACTATATCATCAAGATTGTAACCAGCTTAGCTAAATGTAGTGTGGGGTTCAGTCCCTAAGCCCATATATGTGCCTCTCTAACCATTTAGGTTACAGGGCAAAAACATAAAAACAAAGGTAACTGCAGAAGGCCTATTGGCCCATACCAGGCAGCTCCTATCTATAACAGATAAACACTAAGTACTACCTAATTAACTCAATGTAACCTACCAACCTAACCCCCAAAATGTCAATCCATATCTTTTATTTTAAACAATGCTGTTTTGTTGACCAAATTGTATTTTTACTCTTTTTCTGTCATGTTTCTCCCACCCCTGTTTTTTCCCTTTTTTCTTATTTTTTCTCAACATAATTCATACTTTAATTAGGCGGATCAGGACATCACCTGATCAAACACATCAAACATCGTTTGACCACCATCAAACACACACATTTCGTGTGCGTTTGACGCTCACTGATATGTACCAGCGTTGTTTTATATATGGTCCTATTCTATCTTACGCTTTGTTGCTCTTTTTTACCTACGGGCTCATAGAACATTCTATTGCGAAAACATTGGCACAAAAATGAATGACGTACATACAATAATAATGTCAGGACAGTGAAATAATTATAAACTTTCAAAAGCGCTGTATCGCCCATGTGTCGTCTTGTCACCAATACTGGGTAACAGTTCCGCCACTTCCCACACTCTTGCGGGTGGGCAGCGACCATTATTCTACGTTTATATTCATATCACCGTGTTGGGAATTTCATTGCGAGTACATTGATACCACAATTAACGCTGTAGGACAAGTGTGGAAGTGATAACAATCCCAAGAGTAAAAACATTTTGTTGCTCTTGGGCACTCACGGCGAGTCATCTACGTAGGTATTTATTGGGTGCTGGTATTCATATAACTTTTGGTGACCGTTTTGCTGATGTTCTTCTAGAGAATGTTATTGCGAACACGTTGGTACCAAAATGAAATACATAGCTCGAGAACTAAGGTCAGGAGAGTAAAAAGAGTATACACATTTTTGTTTTGACGCTTAATTAAGGTTATTGTGAGTACTCATCGCCTGCCTAGAAACTGGAACTAGTAATTCCATCTATCATCATACTATCATACAAGAGGAGCCACACATTTATGGATCATCCAATAAAATCAGCAGACTTCTAGATGTTACCACTGCTCGGCTTAGACTCGGTTACAAGTATCTCTGGGAATTCTCATTATCTGCTGATGTAGACCTGACCAAATGTAAACTGTGTCAACAAAATTATTCGCACACCCTCCGTCACTATGTGATGGAGTGCGAAAAGATACATGAATTTAGAGGACAATTCTATAACCAATGTTCCAGCGATGTGTCAATATTTCATTCAAAATGATCTGCTACCAGAAATTTTAGCCAAATATCCCCAGTTTGCTAACTGTAGATAACAACTAAGTGATTGTAACCTATCCACCGCTGCCCACTGGATGGGGGGCGGTGTGCAGGACAAACATATAAATTTTGATACTAGCTCTCCACATATGTCAGTTGCTTAACACTTTAGTGCGCGCGGCACTAGCTGGAAAACCAAGCGGGTTGTGCGCGCGGCGTTCTGGGCGCTCAAGCGTAAACACAAAAAAGTTTATAATCTTTTCACGCTCCTAACCTCAATTCTCAAGCTACGTTTTTCATTTTGGTATCAATGCGTTGGCAATACAATTCTCTACAAGATCATATGCATAAAATGTCACCGAAGCATTTGGTATCCCACCACGAAGTAAATAAACACGAAGATGACTCGCCGTGACACCCAAACAGGAAGTAAATGTTCATACTCTTTCGTTTGTTGCCAGCCTCACAGTCATCCTACAGCGCTCATTTTGATATCACTGAACTCGCAATAAAATTCCCCACCCAGACATATGCCTATCAATGTCTAATTATGGTATCGGGTGACCCGCACGAGTGTGGGAACTGGGCGAAGCGTTAGCCGTGATTTCAGCAGGGACGACACTGTTGGGATGCAGTGCTTTGAATGTTTATACTTATTTAACTGTCCTGACATTATTTCTGAAGCTACGTATTTCATTTTTATAGCAATGTGTTCGCAATAGAAAGTTCTATAAGAACATGGGTAGAGTTGGCCAACACAGCGTCAAATAAATTTGCGGCGAATAAAATCTTACGCGTGTTTGTACCCGTGAGCGTCAAAAGTTTTTACTTTGCTCATGTTTTTCAAGTTTATACTTGTTTCACACCGTTTTTTTTTGTATAGTGTTCGGAATAAAATTCCCTACACAGACATATGCATATCAAATACAATTCCTTGGAATTCACAGCTGTAGAGATGACGGAAAAACACACAACCGGAACCCGCTCTTGACACTCCAACTCACACCCGCAACACCCACAAAAAAAAGTTTCTCTTGTTTCATGTATACTTACTTTAGTTTTCGTGCTACAGTTCTCATTTAGGTATCAAAATATTCCTAAGAAAATAGACTACAATACTGAAACAATCTAAGACAATTATGTGTACTTACCAAAGCAAAGACGATTGTAGTAAAATAGTTGAGCATTTTATCTCCACTCCACCTCCTTCAGGTACTGATTCCTGAAGTTGCTCAACAGATGTTCCTAGGTGGAGTGAAGCTGATGTAGGTGGTTATTTCTTGTCCACCCAATACACCCTTTTCCTGTGATAAGTGGTGTAATTACAAGGTATGACGCAAAGTGGAACATCGCATGTCTTGCACGCTATAACCAGTTTCCTTCCTGATACCCGACTTTGAACACACTTCACACCTGCGACGTTTGGGGATTTTTACCAGCTCATGTTTCAATTTATAGTTCAGGCGAGTCTCTGCTATAACAACACGTCGCTGTTGTCTCTGGGTTGGCAATAAACTACTGTCTGAATCGTCGCTCTCACTACTGTTTTTAAACACTAATGTGGAATATGAATTATCTTCATCAGATTCAGCTTCAGCACTAGGTGTAGACGTGAAGAGAGGGCGCCTCACACCCGACGGGCCAGGTGTTGACGGGTCAGCAGGAGGATACCAGGACCAGTGTCATGATTTATGTCTGGAGCATGAACTAGATGTGGAGATGGTGTAGTTGTTGCAGGCCACTCTGCCTTGTCAAATTTCAATAAAGACCAAATAGCAACTTCATGGAACTAGAGCAGAGTTAGTTTCCTTCGATCATCTGTGTTGGCCTTGTACAATGCATGTACAATGCATTGAGTAAAGACCAAATAGCAACTTCATGGAACTAGAGCAGAGTTAGTTTCCTTCGATCATCTGTGTTGGCCTTGTACAATGCAACCACAAGTTGACATTGAATGTGAATTAACAATGAGACAAGTAAGATTTATACTAATACATTTGTACTAACTCTGTTGAGCGTTGACCATTTATACATCAAATCTGTTGATGTGAGCACTTTAGTTTAGTCCTGCCGTTTAAAGAAAAAAAGAGCATATCAATGGTATATCACAGAAAACGAATTTATCATAAACTCATGTATTTGTCTTATCATATTGAACTGCATTCATATTTTTAATATATAACAATATGAATATACAAATTTCTGTAAATCCCCTACCTTGTTGGAATCTGTGGAAATGAATGAGCAAATGTGCTGGCTGAAGGCGCTGAAGGAAACCACATTGGTTTCATTTTGGATACAAATGTCCATGGAGATTCAAAATGGAAACTAATTATATAGTTGAACCTGCAGAGACGAGTTTAAGAATCTGTGTTGAGAGTGATGGACACAGCCTTCACAATTATACTTCAGAGAATGTAAACATCTAAGAGTCATTAGAAATATGTGTAGAATAATAAACCCTACATTGTTTGAGTTAGGGAAAACACCATTTGTGATATATAGATACTATAGCTGTTCCTAAAGATTCACCCTTTTTTGCACCAGCAAGATAACATATAAGATTTTAAGAGTTGACGAATGTTAATATTCTTGTTTGATAAACTGTGAACTTGAGACATAGTTAATAAGAACATATTAACACAACAAAATGTTTCAGAATCTTTAACACCACTTTCCAGCAACTTATATAATTTATATAAATTATTTTAGAGAATAATACATAAATTATATATTTAAACATGATATAGTGTTTAGTGGAATGTATAAGGAGTCAAATTGTGTTAAAAAGAGCAATTTTTAGAAAATTTGGAAAAATACTTTTTTCTGTTCAAATTATAACTAAATGGATTTTAAAGGTTTCACTCAGCCAATATATATCATTCACAATTTATTAATGAATTTTACAAAAAAAACACCATAAATTTTATATTTAAACATGTAAAAACTATTTGTTTTACATTTGGAAGAAAATAATTGTAGAAAAAACAATTTATAATTAAACCTTTGTGTTTGGATTTTTTGAGTAAAAGTTTCTCAAAGGCTCTCCTGCACCATTCTCAATGCAAATCATTCCCACACCTATGGCAAGAGATAGGCGAACGTTGTGTAGATGATTTGTGTTTGCTGGGATCCCACTCTTAAGCCTCTGCATCCCTCTCCTGAACCTCTGCATCCCTCTCTTAAGCCTCTGCATCACTCTCTTCAGCCTCTGCATAACTCTCTTGAGTCTCTGCAACACTCTCTTGAGCTTTTCCATCCCTCTCTTGAGCCTCTGCATCCCTCTCTTGAGCCTCTGTATCACTCTCTTGAGCCTCTGCATCACTCTCTTAAGCGTCTGCATCCCTCTCTTGAGCCCATGCATCCCTCTCTTAAGCCTCTGCATCACTCTCTTAGCCTCTGCATCACTCTCATAAGCCTCTGAATCACTCTCTTGAGCCTCTGCATCCCTCTCTTGAGCCTCTGCAATCACTCTCTTCAGCCTCTGCATCCCTCTCTTGAGCCTCTGCATCATTCTCCGAGGCCTCTGCATCACTCTCTTGAGCCTCTGCATCATTCTCTGAGCCTCTGCATCCTCCTCTTAAGCCTCTGCATCTCTCTCTTGAGCCTCTGCATCCTCCTCTTAAGCCTCTGCATCCCTCTCTTGAGCCTCTGCATCACTCTCAAGAGAAACTGCATCCCTCTCTTGAGCCTCTGCATCCCTCTCCTGAGCCCCTGCATCCCACTCTTAAGCCTCTGCATCCCTCTCTTGAACCTCTGCATCCCTCTCTTAAGCCTCTGCATCACTCTCTTCAGCCTCTGCACAACTCTTTTGAGCCTCTGCATCACTCTCTTAAGCCTCTGCTTCCCTCTCTTGATCCTCTGCATCACTCTCTTGAGCCTCTGCATCACTCTCCTGATCCTCTGCATCACTCTCTTGAGCCTCTGCATCCCTCTCTTGAGCCCCTGCATCCCACTCTTAAGCCTCTGCATCCCTCTCTTAAACCTCTGCATCCCTCTCTTAAGCCTCTGCATCACTCTCTTCAGCCTCTGAATAACTCTCTTGAGTCTCTGCATCACTCTCTTGAGCTTCTGCATCGCTCTTTGAGCCTCTGCAGTCCCTCGCTTGAGCCTCTGCATCGCTCTCTTGTGCCTCTGCATCACTCTCTTAAGCCTCTGCATCCCTCTCTTGAGCCCATGCATCCCTCTCTTAAGCCTCTGCATCACTCTCTTAAGCCTCTGCATCACTCTCGTAAGCCTCTGAATCACTCTCCTGAGCCTCTGCATCCCTCTCTTGAGCCTCTGCATCACTCTCTTCAGCCTCTGCATCCCTCTCTTGAGATTCTGCATCATTCTCCGAGGGCCTCTGCATCACTCTCTTGAGCCCTCTGCATCACTCTCTTGAGCCTCTGCATCACTCTCTTGAGCCTCTGCATCACTCTCTTAAGCCTCTGCATCCCTCTCTTAAGCCTCTGCATCACTCTCTTGAGCCTCTGCATCACTCTCTTGAGCCTCTGCATCAATCTCTTGAGCCTCGGCATCACTCTCTTGAGCCTCTGCATCACTCTCTGGAGCCTCTGCATCACTCTCTTGAGCCTCTGCATCACTCTCTTGAGCCTCTGCATCACTCTCTTGAGCCTCTGCATCTCTCTCTTAAGCCTTTGCAACACTCTCTTCAGGTTCTGCATCACTCTCTTAAGCCTATGCATCCCTATCTTGTTCTTCTGCATCACTCTCATCAGCCTCTGCATCACTCTCTTAATCCTCTGCATCCCTATCTTGATCTTCTGCATCACTCTCATAAGCCTCTGCATCACTCTCTGCCCAGCAAACACAAATCATCTACACAACGTTCGCCTATCTCTTCCCATAGGTGTGGGAATGATTTGCATTGAGAATGGTGCAGGAAAGCCTTTGAGAAACTTTTACTCAAAAAATCCAAACACAAAGGTTTAATTATAAATTGTTTTTCTACAATTATTTTCTTCCAAATGTAAAACAAATAGTTTTTACATGTTTAAATATAAAATTTATGGTGTTTTTTTTGTAAAATTCATTAATAAATTGTGAATGATATATATTGGCTGAGTGAAACCTTTAAAATCCATTTAGTTATAATATGAACAAAAAAAAGTAGTTTTCCAAATTTTCTAAAAATCGCTCTTTTTAACACAATTTGACTCCTTATGCATTCCACTAAACACTAATATCATGTTTAAATATATAATTTATGTATTATTCCCTAAGATAATTTATATAAACTATAAAAGTTGCTGGAAAGTGGTGAGAATGAATCTGAAAACGTTTTGTTGTCTTATATTGGCGTGTTCTTATTAACTAGAGTGAGTAAGAGTGAGCGAGAGTGGGTAAGAGTGAGTAAGAGTGACTGAAGGTGAGTGAGAGTGCCAGAGAGTGTGTAAGTGTGAGTAAGAGTGAGTATAAGTAAGAGTGACTGAGAGTGAGTAAGAGTGAGAGTAAGGGTGACAGAATGAGTAAGAGTGAGAGTAAAGTGATTGAGAGTAAGGGTGAGTATGAGAGTAAGAGTGATTGAGAGTTAGAGTGAGAGTAAGAGTGATTGAGAGTTAGTGAGAGTAAGAGTGATTGAGAGTAAGAGTGATTGAGAGTAAGAGTGATTGGGAGTAAGAGTGATTGAGAGTAAGAGTGATTGGGAGTAAGAGTGATTGGGAGTAGGAGTTAGAGTGAGAGTAGGAGTAAGAATGAGAATAAGAGTGATTGAGAGTAAGAGTGAGTAAGAGTAAGAATGAGAGTAAGAGTGATTGAGAGTAAGAGTGATTGAGAGTAAGAGTGATTGGGAGTAAGAGTGATTGGGAGTAAGAGTGAGAGTAAGAGTAAGAATGAGAATAAGAGTGATTGAAAGTAAGAGTGATTGGTAGTAAGAGTAAGAGTAAGAATGAGAGTAGGAGTGATTGAGAGTAGGAGTGAATGGGAGTAGGAGTGATTGGGAGTAAGAGTGATTGAGAGTAAGAGTAATTGAGAGTAAGAGTATGAGAGTAAGAGTGAGAGTGAGTATGAATGGGTAAGGGTGACTGAGAGTGAGTAAGAGTGACAGAGTAAGAATGACAGTAAGAGTGATAGAGAGTAAGAGTGACAGAGAGTAAGAGTGACAGAGAGTAAGAGTGACAGAGTAAGAGTGACAGAGAGTAAGAGTGACAGAGAGTAAGAGTGACAGAGAGTAAGAGTGACAGAGAGTAAGAGTGACAGAGAGTAAGAGTGACAGAGAGTAAGAGTGACAGAGTAAGAGTGAGTATGAGAGTGAGTTAGGATGACTGAGAGAAAGAGTGAGTAATAGAGCATAAGAGTGATTGAGAGTTAGAGTGAGAGTAAGAGTGATTGAGAGTTAGTGAGAGTAAGAGTGATTGAGAGTAAGAGTGATTGAGAGTAAAAGTGATTGAGAGTAAGAGTGATTGAGAGTAAGAGTGATTGGGAGTAAGAGTGATTGAGAGTAAGAGTGATTGGGAGTAAGAGTGATTTTGAGTAGGAGTAAGAATGAGAATAAGAGTGATTGAGAGTAAGAGTGAGTAAGAGTAAGAATGAGAGTAAGAGTGATTGAGAGTAAGAGTGATTGAGAGTAAGAGTGATTGAGAGTAAGAGTGATTGGGAGTAAGAGTGATTGAGAGTAAGAGTGATTGGGAGTAAGAGTGATTGGGAGTAGGAGTAAGAATGAGAATAAGAGTGATTGAGAGTAAGAGTGAGTAAGAGTAAGAATGAGAGTAAGAGTGATTGAGAGTAAGAGTGATTGAGAGTAAGAGTGATTGAGAGTAAGAGTGATTGGGAGTAAGAGTGAATGGGAGTAAGAGTAAGAGTGAGAGTAAGAATGAGAATAAGAGTGATTGAGAGTAAGAGTGATTGGGAGTAAGAGTAAGAATGAGAGTAGGAGTGATTGGGAGTAGGAGTGATTGGGAGTAGGAGTGATTGGGAGTAAGAGTGATTGAGAGTAAGAGTAATTGAGAGTAAGAGTATGAGAGTAAGAGTGAGAGAGTGAGTATGAATGGGTAAGGGTGACTGAGAGTGAGTAAGAATGACAGAGTAAGAGTGACAGAGAGTAAGAGTGACAGAGAGTAAGAGTGACAGAGAGTAAGAGTGACAGAGTAAGAGTGACAGAGAGTAAGAGTGACAGAGTAAGAGTGACAGAGTAAGAGTGACAGAGAGTAAGAGTGACAGAGAGTAAGAGTGACAGAGAGTAAGAGTGACAGTGTAAGAGTGACAGAGTAAGAGTGACAGAGTAAGAGTGACAGAGAGTAAGAGTGACAGAGTAAGAGTGACAGAGTAAGAGTGACAGAGAGTAAGAGTGACAGAGTAAGAGTGACAGAGAGTAAGAGTGACAGAGAGTAAGAGTGACAGAGAGTAAGAGTGACAGAGAGTAAGAGTGACAGAGAGTAAGAGTGACAGAGTAAGAGAGTGAGAGTGATTATGAGAGAGTTAAGAGTGTGAGGTGTGTGAGTGTAGCAGGCCAGGGAGGCAGGATGTGTGGTCACAGGCGAGGCCTAGGCCTTGTGATCTCTAATGTTGGTTTTTATATATATGTTGGATTTTTTGTCCTGTTTCAAATTATAATTATTTAGCAGGAATGTAATAAGATATTGCACAGTATTAATGTGACAATAATATATGCATTATTTCCTTGATAATCAAACTTGTTGTTCAAAGATAATATACAATCTTTGAAGGAAACATTTTGAGAGCGCGAGCTGGCAACACTAGGCTGGTGGAGGTGAGAGAGACATATGGTTAGTTGTTCTCAGACCTTCAGTGGTGAAGGGTGTGTCCCAGCTGGCCGCCACCAGCCGCCACCCGCCACCACCCACCACCAGCCGCCACCAGCCGCCACCACCGCCCGCTATCAGCCGTCACCGCCCGTTGCCACAGTCGCCACCGCAAGCCGCCACCGCCAGCCGCCACCAGCCCCCCCACCGCCGATCGTCACCACCCACCACAGCCGCCGCCGCCCGCCACCGCCCGCCACCGCCCGCCACAGCCGCCACCACCCACCACCCGCCGCCACCACCCACCACCACCAGCCGCCGCCGCCACCCACCACCCGCCGCCACCACCACCAGCCGCCGCCGCCACCACCACCAGCCGCCGCCGCCACCACCACCCACCACCACCGCCGCCACCACCCACCACCACCAGCCGCCGCCGCCACCACCACCCACCACCACCGCCGCCACCACCACCCACCACCATCAGCCGCCGCCGCCACCACCACCCACCACCACCGCCGCCACCACCCTCCACCACCAGCCGCCGCCGCTACCACCACCCACCACCGCCGCCGCCACCACCCACCACCGCCAGCCGCCACCACTCATCACAGACGCCGCCACCCGCCACCGCCCGCCACCACCGCCAGACACAGCCGCCAGTGTCCGCCACCGCCGCCACTGTCCGCCACCGCCGCCACTGTCCGCCACCGCCGTCACTGTCCGCCCGCCGCCACCACTGTCCGCCCGCCGCCACCACTGTCTGCCCGCCGCCACCACTGTCCGCCCGCCGCCACCACTGTCCGCCCGCCGCCTCCACTGTCCGCCCGCCGCCTCCACTGTCCGCCCGCCGCCTCCACTGTCCGCCCGCCGCCGCCACTATCCACCACAGCCGCCACTGTCCGCCCGCCGCCACTGTCCGCCCGCCACCGCCGCCACTGTCCGCCCGCCGCCAACCCTGTCCGCCCGCCGCCACTATCCGCCACCGCCGCCACTGTCCGCCCGCCGCCACTGTCCACCCGACGCCACTGTCCACCCGCCGCCACTATCCGCCACCGCCGCCACTGTCCGCCCGCTGCCACTATCCGCCACTGCCACCACTGTCCGCCACCGCCACCACTGTCTGCCACCGCCACCACTGTCTGCCACCGCCACCACTGTCCGCCCGCCGCCACCACTGTCCGCCCGCCGCCACCACTGTCCGCCCGCCGCCACCACTGTCCGCCCGCCGCCACCACTGTCCGCCCGCCGCCTCCACTGTCCGCCCGCCGCCACCACTGTCCGCCCACCGCCGCCACTGTCCGCCCGCCGCCACCACTGTCCGCCCGCCGCCACCACTGTCCGCCCACCGCCGCCACTGTCCGCCCGCCGCCGCCACTGTCCGCCCGCCGCCACTGTCCACCACCGCCGCCAAAGCCGCCACGGTCCGCCCGCCGCCACTATCCGCCACAGCCGCCACTGTCCGCCCGCCGCCACTGTCCGCCCGCCCGCCGCCACTGTCCGCCCGCCGCCGCCACTGTCCGCCCGCCCGCCGCCACCATCCGCCACCGCCGCCACTGTCCGCCCGCCGCCACTATCCGCCACCGCCGCCACTGTCCGCCCGCCGCCACTGTCCGCCCGCCGCCGCCACTGTCCGCCCGCCGCCACTGTCCGCCCGCCGCCACTATCCGCCACCGCCGCCACTGTCCGCCACTCTCCGCCGTCCAGCCTCCCCTCTCTCCGTTAGTAAATAATTATAATTGTTAGTAAATAATAAAAGAAATATAAATTATTAGATTTTTTTTACCCTTAAATTGGTTTTAATATTTAAATTGAAAATAATAATATAATATAAAATATAATAAAAATAATATAATATAAAATATAATTTAATTTCAAGAAACTTAACTTTAAACACAAAGATGTGAAAATGGTTCAGATTATTGGCTCAAACCTTTCATAAGAGATTCATATTGGTGTATGAATGGATTATGAATGACTCATGTTAGGAGTGTAAAGTTGCCACAACATCTCAAATTAGTGTTAGATACATATGTCTTGGTTATAAGTTTTGGAAACCTATTTAAGTCCACACACAATATCGTATCTGATACGATAAAACAAACGTTTCCAATACTTTCAAATACTTTCCAGATATGTTGTGGCAACCTAAAATTGTTTGCTGGGTGGAGCCTCTGCAAATTTTTTTTTTATCCTCTGCATCACTCTCTTGAACCTCTGCATCTCTCTCTTGAGCCTCTGCAACACTCTCTTCAGCCTCTGCATCACTCTCTTAAGCCTCTGCATCACTCTCTTCGGTCTCTGCATCACTCTCTTAAGCTTCTCCTTCCCTCTCTTGATCCTCTGCATCACTCTCTTCCCTGGAAACACAAACCGAAACTGTCTTTATTTTCCGCTTGTTACAAGTTGTAATAAAGTTGTTACATCTTGGCTTAACGTGTTTATGACGTATTAGAACGTTGTTACAACTTGCTATATTGGTTGTTATAACTGGTTAGGAGGTGTTAAAACTTGCTCGAACGTTGTACCAACGTCGTAGTTTCGGTGTGTGTTTGGCGGGTTAAGCCTCTGCATCATTCCCCTGATCCTCTGCATCACTCTATTGAGCCTGTGCATCCCTCTCTTGAGCCCCTGCATCCCACTCTTAAGCCTCTGCATCCTTCTCTTGAACCTCTTCATCCCTCTCTTAAGCCTCTGCATCACTCTCTTAAGCCTCTGATTCCCTCTCTTGATCCTCGGCATCACTCTCTTGAGCCTCTGCATCACTCTCCTGATCCTCTGCATCACTCTCTTGAGCCTCTGCATCCCTCTCTTGAGCCCCCTGCATCCCACTCTTAAGCCTCTGCATCCCTCTCTTAAACCTCTGCATCCCTCTCTTAAGCCTCTGCATCACTCTCTTCAGCCTCTGAATAACTCTCTTGAGTCTCTGCATCACTCTCTTGAGCTTCTGCATCGCTCTTTTGAGCCTTTGCATACCTCTCTTGAGCCTCTGCATCACTCTCTTGAGCGTCTGCATCACTCTCTTAAGCCTCTGCATCCCTCTCTTGAGCCCATGCATCCCTCTCTTAAGCCTCTGCATCACTCTCTTAAGCCTCTGCATCACTCTCGTAAGCCTCTGAATCACTCTCTTGAGCCTCTGCATCCCACTCTTGAGCCTCTGCATCACTCTCTTCAGCCTCTGCATCCCTCTCTTGAGCATCTGCATCATTCTCCTAGGCCTCTGCATCACTCTCTTGAACCTCTGCATCACTCTCTTGAGCCTCTACATCCTTCTCGTGAGCCTCTGCATCACTCTCTTGAGCCTCGTCATCCCTCTCCTAAGCCTCTGCATTACTTTCTTGAGCCTCTGCATCACTCACTTAAGCCTCTGCATCCCTCTCTTGAGCTACTGCATCACTCTCTTGAGCCTCTGCATCACTCTCTTGAGCCTCGGCATCACTCTCTTGAGCTTCTGCATCACTCTCTGGAGCCTCTGCATCACTCTCTTGAGCCTCTGCATCACTCTCTTGAGCCTCTGCATCACTCTCTTGAGCCTCTGCATCCCTCTCTTAAGCCTCTGCAACACTCTCTTCAGCCTCTGCACCACTGTCTTAAGCCTCTGCATCCCTGTCTTGATCTTCTGCATCACTATCATAAGCCTCTGCATCACTCTCTGGAGCCTCTGCAAAACTCTATTTAGCCTCTGCATCACTCTCTTGAGCCTCTGCATCTCTCTCTCTTGAGCCTCTGCAACACTCTCTAGAGCCTCTGCATCACTGTCTTAAGCCTCTGCATCACTCTCGTAAGCCTCTGAATCACTCACTTGAGCGTCTGCATCCCTCTCGTGAGCCTCTGCATCACTCTCTTCATCCTCTGCATCCCTCTCTTGAGCCTCTGCATCATTCTCCTAGGCCTCTGCATCACTCTCTTGAGCCTTTGCATCACTCTCTTAAGCCTCTGCATTCCTCTCTTGAGCCTCTGCATCATTCTTTTGAACCTCTGCATCACTCTCTTCAGCCTCTGCATCACTCTCTTGACCCTCTGCATCACTCTCTTGAGCCTCTGCATCACTCTCTGGAGCCTCTGCATCACTCTCTTGAGCCTCTGCATCACTCTCTTAAGCCTCTGCATAACTCTTTTTAGCCTCTTCATCACTCTCTTGAGCCTCTGCATCTCTCTCTTGAGCCTCTGCAACACTCTCTTCAGCCTATGCATCACTCTCTTAAGCCTTTGCATCACTCTCTTCGGTCTCTGCATCACTTTCTTAAGCCTCTGCTTCCCTCTCTTGATCCTTTGCATCACTCTCTTGAGCCTCTGCATCACTCTCCGGATCCTCTGCATCACTCTCTTGAGCCTCTGGATCCCTCTCTTGAGCCCCTGCATCCCACTCTTAAGCCTCTGCATCCCTCTCTTGAACCTCTGCATCCCTCTCTTAAGCCTCTGCATCACTCTCTTCAGCCTCTGCATAACTCTCTTGAGTCTCTGCATCACTCTCTTGAGCTTTTGCATCCCTCTCTTGAGCCTCTGCATCCCTCTCTTGAGCCTCTGCATCACTCTCTTGAGCCTCTGCATCACTCTCTTAAGCCTCTGCATCCCTCTCTTGAGCCCATGCATCCCTCTCTTAAGCCTCTGCATCACTCTCTTAAGCCTCTGCATCACTCTCGTAAGCCTCTGAATCACTCTCTTTAGCCTCTGCATCCCTCTCTTGAGCCTCTGCATCACTCTCTTCAGCCTCTGCATCCCTCTCTTGAGCCTCTGCATCATTCTCCGAGGCCTCTGCATCACTCTCTTGAGCCTCTGCATCACTCTCTTGAGCCTCTACATCCTTCTCTTGAGCCTCTGCATCACTCACTTGAGCCTCGTCATCCCTCTCCTAAGCCTCTGCATTACTCTCTTGAGCCTCTGCATCACTCTCTTAAGCCTCTGCATCCCTCTCTTAAGCCTCGGCATCACGCTCGTGAGCCTCTGCATCACTCTCTGGAGCCTCTGCATCACTCTCTTGAGCCTCTGCATCACTCTCTTGAGCCTCTGCATCACTCTCTTGAGCCTCTGCATCTCTCTCTTAAGCCTCTGCAACACTCTCTTCAGCCTCTACATCACTCTCTTAAGCCTCTGCATCCCTATCTTGATCTTCTGCATCACTCTCATAAGCCTCTGCATCACTCTCTTAAGCCTCTGCATCCCTATCATGATCTTCTGCATCACTCTCATAAGCCTCTGCATCACTCTCTGGAGCCTCTGCAAAACTCTTTTAACCTCTGCATCACTCTCTTGAGCCTCTGCATCTCTCTCTTAAGCCTCTGCAACACTCTCTTCAGCCTCTGCATCACTCTCCTAAGCCTCTGCATCACTCTCTTCGGTCTCTGCATCACTCTCTTAAGCCTCTGCTTCCCTCTCTTGATCCTCTGCATCACTCTCTTAAGCCTCTGCATCATTCCCCTGATCCTCTGCATCACTCTCTTGAGCCTGTGCATCCCTCTCTTGAGCCCCTGCATCCCACACTTAAGCCTCTGCATCCCTCTCTTGAACCTCTGCATCCCTCTCTTAAGCCTCTGCATCACTCCCTTAAGCCTCTGCTTCCCTCTCTTGATCCTCTGCATCACTCTCTTGAGCCTCTGCATCACTCTCCTGATCCTCTGCATCTCTCTCTTGAGCCTCTGCATCCCTCTCTTGAGCCCCCTGCATCCCACTCTTAAGCCTCTGCATCCCTCTCTTAAACCTCTGCATCCCTCTCTTAAGCCTCTGCATCACTCTCTTCAGCCTCTGAATAACTCTCTTGAGTCTCTGCATCACTCTCTTGAGCTTCTGCATCGCTCTCTTGAGCCTCTGCATCCCTCTCTTGAGCCTCTGCATCACTCTCTTGAGCCTCTGCATCACTCTCTTAAGCCTCTCCATCCCTCTCTTGAGCCCATGCATCCCTCTCTTAAGCCTCTGCATCACTCCCTTAAGCCTCTGCATCACTCTCGTAAGCCTCTGAATCATTCTCTTGAGCCTCTGCATCCCACTCTGGAGCCTCTGCATCACTCTCTTCAGCCTCTGCATCCCTCTCTTGAGCATCTGCATCATTCTCCTAGGCCTCTGCATCACTCTCTTGAGCCTCGGCATCACTCTCTTGAGCCTCTACATCCTTCTCTTGAGCCTCTGCATCACTCTCTTGAGCCTCGTCATCCCTCTCCTAAGCCTCTGCATTACTCTCTTGAGCCTCTGCATCACTCTCTTGAGCCTCGTCATCCCTCTCCTAAGCCTCTGCATTACTCTCTTGAGCCTCTGCATCACTCTCTTAAGCCTCTGCATCCCTCTCTTGAGCCACTGCATCACTCTCTTGAGCCTCTGCATCACTCTCTTGAGCCTCGGTATCACTCTCTTGAGCTTCTGCATCGCTCTCCTGAGCCTCTGCATCACTCTCTTGAGCCTCTGCATCACTCTCTTAAGCCTCTGCATCCCTCTCTTGAGCCACTGCATCACTCTCTTGAGCCTCTGCATCACTCTCTTGAGCCTCGGCATCACTCTCTTGAGCTTCTGCATCGCTCTCTTGAGCTTCTGCATCCCTCTCTTAAGCCTCTGCAACACTCTTGAGCCTCTGCATCACTCACTTAAGCATCTGCATCCCTCTCCTGATCCTCTGCATCACTCTCGAAAGCCTCTGCATTACTCTCTTGAGCCTCTGCATCACTCTCTTGAGCCTCTGCATCACTCTCTTGAGCCTCTGCATCACTCTCTTGAGCCTCTGCATCCCTCTCTTAAGCCTCTGCAACACTCTCTTCAGCCTCTGCACCACTCTCTTAAGCCTCTGCATCCCTATCTTGATCTTCTGCATCACTCTCATAAGCCTCTGCATCACTCTCCGGAGCCTCTGCAAAACTCTATTTATCCTCTGCATCACTCTCTTGAACCTCTGCATCTCTCTCTTGAGCCTCTGCAACACTCTCTAGAGCCTCTGCATCACTGTCTTAAGCCTCTGCATCACTCTCGTAAGCCTCTGAATCACTCACTTGAGCGTCTGCATCTCTCTCGTGAGCCTCTGCATCACTCTCTTCATCCTCTGCATCCCTCTCTTGAGCCTCTGCATCATTCTCCTAGGACTCTGCATCACTCTCTTGAGCCTTTGCATCACTCTCTTAAGCCTCTGCATTCCTCTCTTGAGCCTCTGCATCATTCTCTTGAGCCTCTGCATCACTCTCTTCAGCCTCTGCATCACTCTCTTGACCCTCTGCATCACTCTCTTGAGCCTCTGCATCACTCTCTGGAGCCTCTGCATCACTCTCTTGAGCCTCTGCATCACTCTCTTAAGCCTCTGCATAACTCTTTTTAGCCTCTTCATCACTCTCTTGAGCCTCTGCATCTCTCTCTTGAGCCTCAGCAACACTCTCTTCTGCCTCTGCATCACTCTCTTAAGCCTTTGCATCACTCTCTTCGGTCTCTGCATCACTTTCTTAAGCCTCTGCTTCCCTCTCTTGATCCTCTGCATCACTCTCTTGAGCCTCTGCATCACTCTCCGGATCCACTTGAGCCTCTGGATCCGTCTCTTGAGCCCCTGCATCCCACTCTTAAGCCTCTGCATCCCTCTCTTGAACCTCTGCATCCCTCTCTTAAGCCTCTGCATCACTCTCTTCAGCCTCTGCATAACTCTCTTGAGTCTCTGCATCACTCTCTTGAGCTTTTGCATCCCTCTTTTGAGCCTCTGCATCCCTCTCTTGAGCCTCTGCATAACTCTCTTGAGCCTCTGCATCACTCTCTTAAGCCTCTGCATCCCTCTCTTGAGCCCATGCATCCCTCTCTTAAGCCTCTGCATCACTCTCTTAAGCCTCTGCATCACTCTCGTAAGCCTCTGAATCACTCTCTTGAGCCTCTGCATCCCACTCTTGAGCCTCTGCATCACTCTCTTCAGCCTCTGCATCCCTCTCTTGAGCCTCTGCATCATTTTCCGAGGCCTCTGCATCACTCTCTTGAGCCTCTGCATCACTCTCTTGAGCCTCTACATCCTTCTCTTGAGCCTCTGCATCACTCACTTGAGCCTCGTCATCCCACTCCTAAGCCTCTGCATTACTCTCTAGAGCCTCTGCATCACTCTCTTAAGCCTCTGCATCCCTCTCTTAAGCCTCGGCATCACGCTCTTGAGCCTCTGCATCACTCTCTGGAGCCTCTGCATCACTCTCTTGAGCCTCTGCATCACTCTCTTGAGCCTCTGCATCACTCTCTTGAGCCTCTGCATCTCTCTCTTAAGCCTCTGCAACACTCTCTTCAACCTCTGCATCACTCTCTTAAGCCTCTGCATCCCTATCTTGATCTTCTGCATCACTCTCATAAGCCTCTGCATCACACTCTGGAGCCTCTGCAAAACTTTTTTTAGCCTCTGCATCACTCTCTTGAGCCTCTGCACCTCTCTCTTGAGCCTCTGCAACACTCTCTTCAGCCTCTGCATCACTCTCTTTAGCCTCTGCATCCCTCTCTTGAACCTCTGCATCCCTCTCTTAAGCCTCTGCATCACTCCCTTAAGCCTCTGCTTCCCTCTCTTGATCCTCTGCATCACTCTCTTGAGCCTCTGCATCACTCTCCTGATCCTCTGCATCACTCTCTTGAGCCTCTGCATCCCTCTCTTGAGCCCCCTGCATCCCACTCTTAAGCCTCTGCATCCCTCTCTTAAACCTCTGCATCCCTCTCTTAAGCCTCTGCATCACTCTCTTCAGCTCTTAATAACTCTCTTGAATCTCTGCATCACTCTCTTGAGCTTCTGCATCGCTCTCTTGAGCCTCTACATCCCTCTCTTGAGCCTCTGCATCACTCTCTTGAGCCTCTGCATCACTCTCTTAAGCCTCTGCATCCCTCTCTTGAGCCCATGCATCCCTCTCTTAAGCCTCTGCATCACTCTCTTAAGCCTCTGCATCACTCTCGTAAGCCTCTGAATCACTCTCTTGAGCCTCTGCATCCCACTCTTGAGCCTCTGCATCACTCTCTTCAGCCTCTGCATCCCTCTCTTGAGCATCTGCATCATTCTCCTAGGCATCTGCATCACTCTCTTGAGCCTCGGCATCACTCTCTTGACCCTCTACATCCTTCTCCTGAGCCTCTGCATCACTCTCTTGAGCCTCGTCATCCCTCTCCTAAGCCTCTGCATTACTCTCTTGAGCCTCTGCATCACTCTCTTGAGCCTCGTCATCCCTCTCCTAAGCCTCTGCATTACTCTCTTGAGCCTCAGCATCACTCTCTTAAGCCTATGCATCCCTCTCTTGAGCCACTGCATCACTCTCTTGAGCCTCTGCATTACTCTCTTGAGCCTCGGCATCACTCTCTTGAGCTTCTGCATCGCTCTCCTGAGCCTCTGCATCACTCTCTTGAGCCTCTGCATCACTCTCTCGAGCCTCTGCATCACTCTCTTGAGCTTCTGCATCCCTCTCTTAAGCCTCTGCAACACTCGTGAGCCTCTGCATCACTCACTTAAGCCTCTGCATCCCTCTCCTGATCCTCTGCATCACTCTCGTAAGCCTCTGCATTACTCTCTTGAGAATCTGCATAACTCATTTTAGCCTCTGCATCACTCTCTTGAGCCTCTGCATCACTCTCTTAAGCCTCTGCATAACTCTTTTTAGCCTCTTCATCACTCTCTTGAGCCTCTGCATCTCTCTGTTGAGCCTCAGCAACACTCTCTTCTGCCTCTGCATCACTCTCTTAAGCCTTTGCATCACTCTCTTCGGTCTCTGCATCACTTTCTTAAGCCTCTGCTTCCCTCTCTTGATCCTCTGCATCACTCTCTTGAGCCTCTGCATCACTCTCCGGATCCTCTGCATCACTCTCTTGAGCCTCTGGATCCGTCTCTTGAGCCCCTGCATCCCACTCTTAAGCCTCTGCATCCCTCTCTTGAACCTCTGCATCCCTCTCTTAAGCCTCTGCATCACTCTCTTCAGCCTCTGCATAACTCTCTTGAGTCTCTGCATCACTCTCTTGAGCTTTTGCATCCCTCTCTTGAGCTTCTGCATCCCTCTCTTGAGCCTCTGCATAACTCTCTTGAGCCTCTGCATCACTCTCTTAAGCCTCTGCATCCCTCTCTTGAGCCCATGCATCCCTCTCTTAAGCCTCTGCATCACTCTCTTAATCCTCTGCATCACTCTCGTAAGCCTCTGAATCACTCTCTTGAGCCTCTGCATCCCTCTCTTGAGCCTCTGCATCACTCTCTTCAGCCTCTGCATCCCTCTCTTGAGCCTCTGCATCATTTTCCGAGGCCTCTGCATCACTCTCTTGAGCCTCTGCATCACTCTCTTGAGCCTCTACATCCTTCTCTTGAGCCTCTGCATCACTCACTTGAGCCTCGTCATCCCACTCCTAAGCCTCTGCATTACTCTCTAGAGCCTCTGCATCACTCTCTTAAGCCTCTGCATCCCTCTCTTAAGCCTCGGCATCACGCTCTTGAGCCTCTGCATCACTCTCTGGAGCCTCTGCATCACTCTCTTGAGCCTCTGCATCACTCTCTTGAGCCTCTGCATCACTCTCTTGAGCCTCTGCATCTCTCTCTTAAGCCTCTGCAACACTCTCTTCAGCCTCTGCATCACTCTCTTAAGCCTCTGCATCCCTATCTTGATCTTCTGCATCACTCTCATAAGCCTCTGCATCACACTCTGGAGCCTCTGCAAAACTCTTTTTAGCCTCTGCATCACTCTCTTGAGCCTCTGCACCTCTCTCTTGAGCCTCTGCAACACTCTCTTCAGCCTCTGCATCACTCTCTTTAGCCTCTGCATCCCTCTCCTGAACCTCTGCATCCCTCACTTAAGCCTCTGCATCACTCCCTTAAGCCTCTGCTTCCCTCTCTTGATCCTCTGCATCACTGTCTTGAGCCTCTGCATCACTCTCCTGATCCTCTGCATCACTCTCTTGAGCCTCTGCATCCCTCTCTTGAGCCCCCTGCATCCCACTCTTAAGCCTCTGCATCCCTCTCTTAAACCTCTGCATCCCTCTCTTAAGCCTCTGCATCACTCTCTTCAGCCTCTTAATAACTCTCTTGAATCTCTGCATCACTCTCTTGAGCTTCTGCATCGCTCTCTTGAGCCTCTACATCCCTCTCTTGAGCCTCTGCATCACTCTCTTGAGCCTCTGCATCACTCTCTTAAGCCTCTGCATCCCTCTCTTGAGCCCATGCATCCCTCTCTTAAGCCTCTGCATCACTCTCTTAAGCCTCTGCATCACTCTCGTAAGCCTCTGAATCACTCTCTTGAGCCTCTGCATCCTACTCTTGAGCCTCTGCATCACTCTCTTCAGCCTCTGCATCCCTCTCTTGAGCATCTGCATCATTCTCCTAGGCATCTGCATCACTCTCTTGAGCCTCGGCATCACTCTCTTGAGCCTCTACATCCTTCTCCTGAGTCTCTGCATCACTCTCTTGAGCCTCGTCATCCCTCTCCTAAGCCTCTGCATTACTCTCTTGAGCCTCTGTATCACTCTCTTGAGCCTCGTCATCCCTCTCCTAAGCCTCTGCATTACTCTCTTGAGCCTCAGCATCACTCTCTTAAGCCTCTGCATCCCTCTCTTGAGCCACTGCATCACTCTCTTGAGCCTCTGCATCACTCTCTTGAGCCTCAGCATCACTCTCTTGAGCTTCTGCATCGCTCTCCTGAGCCTCTGCATCACTCTCTTGAGCCTCTGCATCACTCTCTCGAGCCTCTGCATCACTCTCTTGAGCTTCTGCATCCCTCTCTTAAGCCTCTGCAACACTCGTGAGCCTCTGCATCACTCACTTAAGCCTCTGCATCCCTCTCCTGATCCTCTGCATCACTCTCGTAAGCCTCTGCATTACTCTCTTGAGAATCTGCATAACTCATTTTAGCCTCTGCATCACTCTCATGAGCCTCTGCATCTCTCTCTTTTGAGCCTCTGCAACACTCTTCAGCCTCTGCATCACTCACCTAAGCCTCTGCATCCCTCTCATGAACCCCTGCATCCCACTCTTAAGCCTCTGCATCCCTCTCTTGAACCTCTGCATCCCTCTCTTAAGCCTCTGCATCACTCTCTTGAGCCTCTGCATCACTCTCTTCAGCCTCTGCATCACTCTCTTGAGCCTCTGCATCACTCTCTTGAGCCTCTGCATCCCTCTCTTAAGCCTCTGCAACACTCTTCATCCTCTGCATCACTTACTTAAGCCTCTGCATCCCTCGCCTGAACCTCTGCATCCCTCTTTTAAGACTCTGCAACACTCTCTCAAGCCTCTACATCACTCTCTTGAGCTTCTGCATCACTCTCTTTAGCCTCTACATCCCTCACTTGAGCCTCTGCCTCACTCTCGTAAGCCTCTGCATCACTCGCTTCACCCAATGCATAATTCTCTTGAGTCTCTGCATCACTCTCTTGAGCTTCTGCATCCCTCTCTTGAGCCTATGCATCCCTCTCTTGAGCCTCTGCATCACTCTCTTCAGCCTCTGCATCCCTCTCTTGAGCCTCTGCATCATTCTCCTAGGCCTCTGCCTCACTCTCTCGAGCCTCTGCATCACTCTCTTGAGCCTCTGCATCCCTCTTTTAAGCCTCTGCAACACTCTTCAGCCTCTGCATCACTCACTTAAGCCTCTGCATCCCTCACTTGATCCTCTGCATAACTCTCGTAAGCCTCTGCATTACTCTCTTGAGAATCTGCATAACTCTTTATAGCCTCTGCATCACTCTCTTGAGCCTTTGCATCTCTCTCTCTTTTGAGCCTCTGCAACACTCTCTTCAGCTTCTGCATCACACTCTTAAGCCTCTGCATCCCTCTCTTGAACTCATGCATCCCTCTCATGAGCCTCTACATCCCTTTCTTGAGCCTTTGCAACACTCTCTTAAGCCTCTGCATCCTTCTCTTGAGCCTCTGCATCACTCTCAAGAGAAACTGCATCCCTCTCTTGAGCCTCTGCATCCTTCTCTTGAGCCCCTGCATCCCACTCTTAAGCCTGTGCATCCCTCTCTTGAACCTCTGCATCCCTCTCTTAAGCCTCTGCATCACTCTCTTCAGCCTCTGAATCACTCTCTTCAGCTTCTGCATCCCCTCGCTTAAGCCTCTGCATTACTCTCTTAAGCCTCTACACCACTCTCTTGAGCTTCTGCATCACTCTCTTGAGCCTTTACATCCCTCACTTGAGCCTCTGCATCACTCTCGTAAGCCTCTGCATCACTCTCTTCAGCCTCTGCATAACTCTCTTGAGTTTCTGCATCACTCTCTTGAGCTTCTGCATCCCTCTCTTGAGCCACTGCATCATTCTCCTAGGCCTCTGCATAACTCTCTTCAGCGTCTGCATCACTCTCTTCAGCCTCTGCATCCCTCTCTGGAGCCTCTGCATCATTCTCCTAGGCCTCTGCATCACTCTCTTGAGCCTCTGCATCACTCTCTTGAGCCTCTACATCCCTCTCCTAATCCTCTGCATCACTGTCTAAAGCTTCTGCATCACTGTCTAAAGCTTCTGCATCACTCCCATAAGCCTCTGAATCACTCTCTTGAGCGTCTGCATCCCTCTCTTGAGCCTCTGCATCACTCTTTTCATCCTCTGCATCCCTCTCTTGAGCCTCTGCATCATTCTCCTAGGCCTCTGCATCACTTTCTTGAGACTTTGCATCACTCTCTTAAGCCTCTGCATTCCTCTCTTGAGCCTCTGCATCATTCTCTTGAGCCTCTGCATCACTCTCTTGAGCCTCTGTGTCACTCTCTTGAGCCTCTGCATCACTCTCTTGAGCCTCTGTGTCACTCTCTGGAGCCTCTGCATCACTCTCTTGAGCCTCTGCATCACTCTCTTGAGCCTCTGCATCACTTTCCTGAGCCTCTGCATCCCTCTCTTAAGCTTCTGCGACACTCTCTTCAGCCTCTGCATCACTCTCTTTAGCCTCTGCATCCCTATCTTGATCCTCTGCATCTCTCTCATAAGCCTCTGCATCACTCTCTTGAGCCTCTGCATAACTCTTTTTAGCCTTTTCATCACTCTCTTGAGCCTCTGCATCATTCTCTTGAGCCTCTGCATCACTCTCTTGAGCCTCTGTGTCACTCTCTTGAGCCTCTGCATCACTCTCTTGAGCCTCTGTGTCACTCTCTGGAGCCTCTGCATCACTCTCTTGAGCCTCTGCATCACTCTCTTGAGCCTCTGCATCACTTTCCTGAGCCTCTGCATCCCTCTCTTAAGCTTCTGCAACACTCTCTTCAGCCTCTGCATCACTCTCTTAAGCCTCTGCATCACTCTCTTCTGTCTCTGCATCACTCTCTTAAGCCTCTGATTCCCTCTCTTGATCCTCTGCATCACTCTCTTGAGCCTCTGCATCACTCTCCAGATCCTCTGCACCACTCTCTTGAGCCTCTGCATCACTCTCTTCAGCCTCTGCATCACTCTCTTGAGCCTCTACATCCTTCTCTTAATGAGCCTCTGCATCACTCTCTTGAACCTCGTAATCCCTCTCCTAAGCCTATGCATCACTCTCTTCAGCCTCTGCATCACTCTCTTAAGCCTCTGCATCCCTCTCCTGAGCCTCTGCATCACTCTCTTGAGCCTCTGCATCACTCTCTTGAGCCTATGCATCACTCTCTGGAGCGTCTGCATCACTCTCTTGAGCCTCTGCATCCCTCTCCTAAGCCTCTGCATCACTCTCTTGAGCCTCTGCATCACTCGCGTCAGCGGGATGCAGAGGCTCAAGAGAGTGATGCAGACGCTCAGGAGAGTTATGCAGAGGCTTAAGAGAGTGATGCAAAGGCTCAAGAAAGTGATGCAGAGGCCTAGGAGAATGATGCAGAGGCTCAAGAGAAGGATGCAGAGGATGAAGAGAGTGATGCAGAGGCTCAAGAGAGGGATGAAGACGCTCAAGAGAGTGATGCAGAGGCTCAAGAGAGTGATGCAGAGGCCTAGGAGAATGATGCAGAGGCTCAAGAGAGGGATGCAGAAGCTCAAGAGAGTGATGCAGAGACTCAAGAGAGTTATGCAGAGGCTGAAGAGAGTGATGCAGGGGCTTACGCGAGTGATGCAGAAACTCAAGTGAGGGATGTAGAGGCTCAAGAGAGTGATGCAGAGGCTTAAGAGAGGGGATGCAGAAGCTGACGAGAGTGATGCAGAGGCTCAAGAGAGTGATGCAGAGGCTTAGGAGAGGGATGCAGAGGCTCAAGAGAGTGATGCAGACGCTCCAGAGAGTGATGCATAGGCTCAAGTGAGTGATGCAGAGGCTCAAGAGATTGATGCAGAGGCTCAGGAGAGGGATGCAGAGGCTTAAGAGAGTGATGCAGAGGCTGAAGAGAGTGATGCAGAGGCTTAGGAGAGGGATGACGAGGCTCAAGAGAGTGATGCAGAGGCTCATTAAGAGAAGGATGTCGAGGCTCAAGAGAGTGATGCAGAGGCTGAAGAGAGTGATGCAGAGGCTCAAGAGAGTGGTGCAGAGGATCTGGAGAGTGATGCAGAGGCTCAAGAGAGTGGTGCAGAGGTTCAAGAGAGGGAATCAGAGGCTTAAGAGAGTGATGCAGAGACCGAAGAGAGTGATGCAGAGGCTTAAGAGAGTGATGCAGAGGCTGAAGAGAGTGTTGCAGAGGCTCAAGAGAGAGATGCAGAGGCTCAAGAGAGTGATGAAGAGGCTAAAAAGAGTTATGCAGAGGCTCAAGAGAGTGATGCAGAGGCTTATGAGAGAGATGCAGAGGATCATGATAGGGATGCAGAGGCTAAAGAGAGTGATGAAGAGGCTGAAGAGAGTGTCGCAGAAGCTTAAGAGAGGGATGCAGAGGCTCAGGAAAGTGATACAGAGGCTCAAGAGAGTGATGCAGAGGCTCAACAGAGTGATGCAGAGGCTCCGGAGAGTGACGCAGAGGCTCAAGAGAGTGATGCAGAGGCTCAAGAGAGTGACACAGAGGCTCAAGAGAGTGATGCAGAGGCTCAAGAGAATGATGCAGAGGCTCAAGAGAGGAATGCAGAGGCTTAAGAGAGTGATGCAAAGTCTCACGAAAGTGATGCAGAGGCCTAGGAGAATTATGCAGAGGCTCAAGAGAGGGATGCAGAGGATGAAAAGAGTGATGCAGAGGCTCAAGAGAGGGATGCAGACGCTCAGGAGAGTGATTCAGAGGCTTATGAGAGTGATGCAGAAGCTTAAGACAGTGATGCAGATGCTTAGGAGAGGGATGTAGAGGCTCAGGAGAGTGATGCAGAGGCTCAAGAGAGTGATGCAGAGACTCAAGAGAGTGATGCAGAGGCTCAAGAGAGTGATGCAGAGGCTCAGGAGAGGGATGCAGAGGCTTAAGAGAGTGATGCAGAGGCTGAAGAGAGTGATGCAGAGGCTTAGGAGAGGGATTACGAGGTTCAAGAGAGTGATGCAGAGGCTCATTAAGAGAAGGATGTAGAGGCTCAAGAGAGTGATGCAGAGGCTGAAGAGAGTGATGCAGAGGCTCAAGAGAGTGGTGCAGAGGATCTGGAGAGTGATGCAGAGGCTCAAGAGAGTGATGCAGAGGATCAAGAGAGGGAATCAGAGGCTTAAGAGAGTGATGCAGAGACAGAAGAGAGTGATGCAGAGGCTTAAGAGAGTGATGCAGAGGCTGAAGAGAGTGTTGCAGAGGCTCAAGAGAGAGATGCAGAGGCTCAAGAGAGTGATGAAGAGGCTAAAAAGAGTTATGCAGAGGCTCAAGAGAGTGATGCAGAGGCTAAAAAGAGTTATGCAGAGGCTCAAGAGAGTGATGCAGAGGCTTATGAGAGAGATGCAGAGGATCAAGATAGGGATGCAGAGGCTAAAGAGAGTGATGCAGAGGCTGAAGAGAGTGTCGCAGAAGCCTAAGAGAGGGATGCAGAGGCTCAGGAAAGTGATGCAGATGCTCAAGAGAGTGATGCAGAGGCTCAAGAGAGTGATGCAGAGGCTCCAGAGAGTAACACAGAGGCTCAAGAGAGTGATGCAGAGGCTCAAGAGAGTGACACAGAGGCTCAAGAGAGTGATGCAGAGGCTCAAGAGAATGATGCAGAGGCTCAAGAGAGGAATGCAGAGGCTATCACTCTCTTGAGCCTCTGCATCCCTCTCTTAAGCCTCTGCATCACTCACGTAAGCCTCTGCATCACTCTCTTCAGCCTCTGCATCCCTCTCTTGAGCCTCTGCATCATTCTCCTAAGCATCTGCATCACTCGCTTGAGCCTCTGCATCACTTTCTTGAGCCTCTGCATCCCTCTCCTAAGCCTCTGCTTCCCTCTCTTTAGCCTCTGCATCACTCTCTTAAGCCTCTGCATCACTCTCTTTAGCCTCTGCATCCGTCTCTTGAGCCTCTGCATCACTCTCTTAAGCCTCTGAATCCCTCTCTTGAGCCTCTGCATCATTCTTCTAAGCCTCTCCATCCCTCACTTGAGCCTCAGCATCCCTCTCTTGATCCTCTGCATCACTCTCTTGAGCCTCTGCATCATTCTCATGATCTTCTGCATTACTTTCTTGAGCCTCTGCATCACTCTCTTAAGCCCCTGCATCCCTTTCTTAATCCACTCCATCATTCTCTTAAGCTTCTGCGTCTCTCTCTTCAGCTTCTGCATCACTCTCTTGAGCCTCTGCATCACTCTCTGGAGCCTCTGCATCTCTCTCTTCAGCCTCTGCATCACTCTCTTGAGCCTCTGCATCCCTCTCTGGAGCCTCAGCATCCCTCTTTTGAGCCTCTGCAGTACTCCCTTGAGCCTCTTCATCATTCTCTTGAGCCTATGCATCCCTCTCTTAAGCTTCTGCATCACTCTCTTTAGCCTCTGCAACCCTCTCTTAAGCCTCTGCATCACTCTCTTCAGCCTCTGCATCACTCTCTTCAGCCTCTGCGTCACTCTCTTAAGCCTCTGCATCACTCTCTTGAACCTCTGCATCCCTCTATTAAGCGTCTGCATCACTCGCTTGAGCCTCTGCATCCCTCTCATGTGCCTCCGCATCCCTCACTTGAGCCTCTGCATCCCTCTCTTGAGCCTCTGCATCAGCCTCTTGAGCCTCTGCATCCCTCTCTTGAGCCTCTGCCTCCATCTCTTAAGCCTCTGCATCACTCTCTTAAGCCTCTGCATCACGCTCTTAAGCCTCTGAATCACTCTCTTGAGCCTCTGCATCACTCTCTTAAGCCTCTGCATCACGCTCTTAAGCCTCTGAATCACTCTCTTGAGCCCCTGCATCCCTCTCTTGAGCCTCTTCATCACTCTCTTAAGTCTCTGCATCCCTCTCCTAAGCCTCAACCTCACTCACTTAAGCCTCGGCATCACTCTCGTAAGCCTCTGAATCACTCTCTTGAGCCTCTGCATCCCTCTCTTGAGCCTCTGCATCACTCTATTCAGCTTCTTCATCCCTCTCTTGATCCTCTGCATCACTCTCATAAGCCTCTGAATCACTCTCTTGAACCTTTGCATCCCTCTCTTGAGCCTCTGCATCATTCTCTTGAGCCTCTGCATCCCTCTCGTAAGCCTCTGCATCACTCTCTTGAACATCTGCATCCCTCTATTAAGCGTCTGCATCACTCTCTTGAGCCTCTGCATCCCTCTCTTGAGCCTCTGCATCACTTTCGTAAGCCTCTGCAACACTCTCTTCAGCCTCTGCATCACTCTCTTCGGCCTCTGCATCACTCTCTTAATTTAAGCCTCTGCCTCCCTCTCTTGATCCTCTGCATCACTAACTTAAGCCTCTGCCTTTACCTCTTGATCCTCTGCATCCCTCTCTGGAGCCTCAGCAACCCTCTCTTAATCCTCTGCATCACTCTCTTGAGCTTCTGCATCACTCTCTTGAGCGACTACATCCCTCTCTTGAGCCTCTGTATCCTTTTCTTAAGCCTCTGCATCAATCTCTAGAGCCTGTGCATCACTCTCTTCAGCCTCTGCATCACTCTCTTAAGCCTCTGCTTCCCTCTCTTGCTCCTCTGAATCACTCTCTTGATCCTCTGCATCACTCTCTTGAGAATCTGCATCGTTCTCTTGATCCTCTGCATCACTGTGTTGTGCCTCTGCATCACTCTCTTAAGCCTCTGCCTTTCTCTCTTGAGCCTCTGCATCACTCTCGTGAGCCTCTGCATCCCTCTCTGGAGCATCAGCATCCCTCTCTTGACCCTTTTGCAGCACTCTCTTGAGCCTCTGCATCATTCTCTTGAGCCACTGCATCCCTCTCTTAAGCCTCTGCATCACTCTCTTGAGCCTCTGCATCCCTCTCTTCAGCCTCTGCACCACTCTCTTTAGCCTCTGCATCCCTCTCTTAATCCTCTGCATCACTCTCTTGAGCTTCTGCATCATTCTCTTGAACCTCTGCATCCCTCTCTTAAGCCTCTATATCATTCTCTTGAGCCTCTGCATCACTATCTTGAGCCTCTGCATCACTCTCTGGAGCCTCTGCATCTCTCTCTTCAGCCTCTGCATCACTCTCTTGAGCCTCTGCATCCCGCTCTGGAGCCTCAGCATCCCTCTCTTGAGCCTCTGCAGTACTCTCTTGAGCCTCTGCATCATTCTCTTGAGCCTCTGCATCCCTCTCTTAAGCTTCTGCATCACTCTCTTGAGCCTCTGCATCCCTCTCTTGAGCCTCTGCATCCCTCTCTTAAGCCTCTGCATCACTCACTTAAGCCTCTGCATCACTCTCTTCAGCCTCTGCATCCCTCTCTTGACCCTCTGCATCATTTTCCTAAGCATCTGCATCACTCGCTTGAGCCTCTGCATCACTCTCATGATCCTCTGCATCACTCTCTTGAGCCTCTGCATCACTCTCTTGACCCTCTACATCACTCTCTTGAGCCTCTGCACCACTCTCGTAAGCCTCTGCATCCCTCTCATAATCCTCTGCATCACTCGTTTGAGCCTCCGCATCATTCTCTTGAACCTCTGCATCCCTCTCTTAAGCCTCTACATCATTCTCTTGAGCCTCTGCATCACTATCTTGAGCCTCTGCATCCCTCTCTGGAGCCTCTACATCTCTTTCTTCAGCCTCTTCATCACTCTCCTGAGCCTCTGCATCCCTCTCTGGAGCCTCAGCAACCCTCTCTTGAGCCTCTGCAGCACTCTCTTGAGCCTCTGCATCATTCTCTTGAGCCTCTGCATCCTCTCTTAACCTTCTGCATCACTCTCTAGAGCCTCTGCATCCCTCTCTTGAGCCTCTGCATCCCTCTCTTAAGCCTCTGCATCACTCACTTAAGCCTCTGCATCACTCTCTTCAGCCTCTGCATCCCTCTCATGAGCCTCTGCATCATTCTCCTAAGCATCTGCATCACTCTCTTGAGCCTCTGCATCCCTCGCTTTAGCCTCTGCATCACTCTCTTGAGCCTCTGCATCACTCTCGTCAGCCTCTGCATCCCTCTCTTGAGCCTCTGCATCACTCTCTTGAGCCTATGCATCACTCTCTTGAGCCTCTGTATTACTCTCTTGAGCCTCTGAATCCCTCTCTTGATCCTCTGCATCATTCTTCTAAGCCTCTCTATCCCTCATTTGAGCCTCAGCATCCCTCTCTTGATCCTCTGCATCACTCTCTTGAGCCTCTGCATCATTCTCATGATCCTCTGCATTACTCTCTTGAGCCTCTGCATCACTCTCTTAAGCCCCTGCATCCCTCTCTTAATCCACTGCATCACTCTCTTAAGCTTCTGCGTCTCTCTCTTCAGCCTCTGCATCACTCTCTTGAGCCTCTGCATCCCTCTCAGGAGCCTACGCATCCCTCTTTTGAGCCTCTGCAGCACTCTCTTGAGCCTCTTCTTCATTCTCTTGAGCCTATGCATCCCTCTCTTAAGCCTCTGCATCACTCTCTTTAGCCTCTGCAACCCTCTCTTAAGCCTCTGCATCACTCTCTTAAGGCTCTGCATCATTATCTTCATCCACTGCACCACTCTCTTGAGCCTCTGCATCACTCTCCTGAGCCTCTGCATCACTCATTTAGGCCTCTGCATCATTCTCTTTAGCCTCCGCATCCCTCTCTTAAGCCTCTGCATCACTCTCTTGAGCCTCTGCATCACTCTCTTCAGCCTCTGCATCCCTCTCTTAAGCCTCTGCATCATTCTCGTCAGCCTCTGCATCCCTCTTTTAAGCCTTTGCGTCATTCTCTGCAGCCTCTGCATTCCTCTCTTAAACCTCTGCATCACTCTCTTGAACCTCTGCATCACTCTCTTAAGCCTCTGCATCTCTCTCTTCAGCCTCTGCATCACTCTTTTTAGCCTCTACATCCCTCTCTTGAGCCTCTGCATCCCTCTCTTGAGCCTCTGCATCACTCTCTTGAGCCTCTGCAACAATCTTTTCAGCCTCTGCATCACTCTCTTGTGGCCTCTGCATCACTCTCCTTAGCCTCTGAATAACTCTTTTGAGCATCTGCATCACTCTCTTCAGCCTCTGCATCACTCTCTTAAGCCTCTGCATCACTCTATTCGGCCTCTGCATCACTCTATTCGGCCTCTGCATCACTCTCTTAAACCTCTGCTTCCCTCTCCTGATCCTCGGCATCACTCTCTTGAGCCTCTGCATCATTCTCTTGATCCTCTGCAGCACTCTCTTGAGCCTCTGCATCATTCTTTTGAGCCTCTACATCACTCTCTTGAGCCTCTGCATCCCTCTCTTAAGCCTCTGCATCACTCACGTAAGCCTCTGCATCACTCTCTTCAGCCTCTGCATACCTCTCCTAAGCCTCTGCATCCCTCTCTTTAGCCTCTGCATCACTCTCTTAAGCCTCTGCATCACTCTCTTTAGCCTCTGCATCACTCTCTTCAGCCTCTGCATCCGTCTCTTGAGCCTCTGCATCACTCTCTTTAGCCTATGCATCACTCTCTTGAACCTCTGAATCCCTCTCTTGAGCCTCTGCATCATTCTTCTAAGCCTCTCCATCCCTCACTTGAGCCTCAGCATCCCTCTCTTGATCCTCTGCATCACTCTCTTGAGCCTCTGCATCATTCTCATGGTCCTCTGCATTACTTTCTTGAGCCTCTGCATCACTCTCTTAAGCCCCTGCATCCCTTCCTTAATCCACTCCATCATTCTCTTAAGCTTCTGCGTCTCTCTCTTCAGCCTCTGCATCACTCTCTCTTGAGCCTCTGCATCACTCTCTGGAGCCTCTGCATCTCTCTCTTCAGCCTCTGCGTCACTCTCTTAAGCCTCTGCATCACTCTCTTGAACCTCTGCATCCCTCTATTAAGCGTCTGCATCACTCGCTTGAGCCTCTGCATCCCTCTCATGTGCCTCCGCATCCCTCACTTGAGCCTCTGCATCCCTCTCTTGAGCCTCTGCATCAGCCTCTTGAGCCTCTGCATCCCTCTCTTGAGCCTCTGCCTCCATCTCTTAAGCCTCTGCATCACTCTCTTAAGCCTCTGCATCACGCTCTTAAGCCTCTGAATCACTCTCTTGAGCCTCTGCATCACTCTCTTAAGCCTCTGCATCACGCTCTTAAGCCTCTGAATCACTCTCTTGAGCCCCTGCATCCCTCTCTTGAGCCTCTTCATCACTCTCTTAAGTCTCTGCATCCCTCTCCTAAGCCTCAACCTCACTCACTTAAGCCTCGGCATCACTCTCGTAAGCCTCTGAATCACTCTCTTGAGCCTCTGCATCCCTCTCTTGAGCCTCTGCATCACTCTATTCAGCTTCTTCATCCCTCTCTTGATCCTCTGCATCACTCTCATAAGCCTCTGAATCACTCTCTTGAACCTTTGCATCCCTCTCTTGAGCCTCTGCATCATTCTCTTGAGCCTCTGCATCCCTCTCGTAAGCCTCTGCATCACTCTCTTGAACATCTGCATCCCTCTATTAAGCGTCTGCATCACTCTCTTGAGCCTCTGCATCCCTCTCTTGAGCCTCTGCATCACTTTCGTAAGCCTCTGCAACACTCTCTTCAGCCTCTGCATCACTCTCTTCGGCCTCTGCATCACTCTCTTAATTTAAGCCTCTGCTTCCCTCTCTTGATCCTCTGCATCACTAACTTAAGCCTCTGCCTTTACCTCTTGATCCTCTGCATCCCTCTCTGGAGCCTCAGCAACCCTCTCTTAATCCTCTGCATCACTCTCTTGAGCTTCTGCATCACTCTCTTGAGCGACTACATCCCTCTCTTGAGCCTCTGTATCCTTTTCTTAAGCCTCTGCATCAATCTCTAGAGCCTCTGCATCACTCTCTTCAGCCTCTGCATCACTCTCTTAAGCCTCTGCTTCCCTCTCTTGCTCCTCTGAATCACTCTCTTGATCCTCTGCATCACTCTCTTGAGAATCTGCATCGTTCTCTTGATCCTCTGCATCACTGTCTTGTGCCTCTGCATCACTCTCTTAAGCCTCTGCCTTTCTCTCTTGAGCCTCTGCATCACTCTCTTGAGCCTCTGCATCCCTCTCTGGAGCATCAGCATCCCTCTCTTGACCCTTTTGCAGCACTCTCTTGAGCCTCTGCATCATTCTCTTGAGCCACTGCATCCCTCTCTTAAGCCTCTGCATCACTCTCTTGAGCCTCTGCATCCCTCTCTTCAGCCTCTGCACCACTCTCAGCCTCTGCACTCTCTTTCCTCTGCTCCCTCTCTTAATCCTCTGCATCACTCTCTTGAGCTTCTGCATCATTCTCTTGAACCTCTGCATCCCTCTCTTAAGCCTCTATATCATTCTCTTGAGCCTCTGCATCACTATCTTGAGCCTCTGCATCACTCTCTGGAGCCTCTGCATCTCTCTCTTCAGCCTCTGCATCACTCTCTTGAGCCTCTGCATCCCGCTCTGGAGCCTCAGCATCCCTCTCTTGAGCCTCTGCAGTACTCTCTTGAGCCTCTGCATCATTCTCTTGAGCCTCTGCATCCCTCTCTTAAGCTTCTGCATCACTCTCTTGAGCCTCTGCATCCCTCTCTTGAGCCTCTGCATCCCTCTCTTAAGCCTCTGCATCACTCACTTAAGCCTCTGCATCACTCTCTTCAGCCTCTGCATCCCTCTCTTGACCCTCTGCATCATTTTCCTAAGCATCTGCATCACTCGCTTGAGCCTCTGCATCACTCTCATGATCCTCTGCATCACTCTCTTGAGCCTCTGCATCACTCTCTTGACCCTCTACATCACTCTCTTGAGCCTCTGCACCACTCTCGTAAGCCTCTGCATCCCTCTCATAATCCTCTGCATCACTCGTTTGAGCCTCCGCATCATTCTCTTGAACCTCTGCATCCCTCTCTTAAGCCTCTACATCATTCTCTTGAGCCTCTGCATCACTATCTTGAGCCTCTGCATCCCTCTCTGGAGCCTCTACATCTCTTTCTTCAGCCTCTTCATCACTCTCCTGAGCCTCTGCATCCCTCTCTGGAGCCTCAGCAACCCTCTCTTGAGCCTCTGCAGCACTCTCTTGAGCCTCTGCATCATTCTCTTGAGCCTCTGCATCCTCTCTTAACCTTCTGCATCACTCTCTAGAGCCTCTGCATCCCTCTCTTGAGCCTCTGCATCCCTCTCTTAAGCCTCTGCATCACTCACTTAAGCCTCTGCATCACTCTCTTCAGCCTCTGCATCCCTCTCATGAGCCTCTGCATCATTCTCCTAAGCATCTGCATCACTCTCTTGAGCCTCTGCATCCCTCGCTTTAGCCTCTGCATCACTCTCTTGAGCCTCTGCATCACTCTCGTCAGCCTCTGCATCCCTCTCTTGAGCCTCTGCATCACTCTCTTGAGCCTATGCATCACTCTCTTGAGCCTCTGTATTACTCTCTTGAGCCTCTGAATCCCTCTCTTGATCCTCTGCATCATTCTTCTAAGCCTCTCTATCCCTCATTTGAGCCTCAGCATCCCTCTCTTGATCCTCTGCATCACTCTCTTGAGCCTCTGCATCATTCTCATGATCCTCTGCATTACTCTCTTGAGCCTCTGCATCACTCTCTTAAGCCCCTGCATCCCTCTCTTAATCCACTGCATCACTCTCTTAAGCTTCTGCGTCTCTCTCTTCAGCCTCTGCATCACTCTCTTGAGCCTCTGCATCCCTCTCAGGAGCCTACGCATCCCTCTTTTGAGCCTCTGCAGCACTCTCTTGAGCCTCTTCTTCATTCTCTTGAGCCTATGCATCCCTCTCTTAAGCCTCTGCATCACTCTCTTTAGCCTCTGCAACCCTCTCTTAAGCCTCTGCATCACTCTCTTAAGGCTCTGCATCATTATCTTCATCCACTGCATCACTCTCTTGAGCCTCTGCATCACTCTCCTGAGCCTCTGCATCACTCATTTAGGCCTCTGCATCATTCTCTTTAGCCTCCGCATCCCTCTCTTAAGCCTCTGCATCACTCTCTTGAGCCTCTGCATCACTCTCTTCAGCCTCTGCATCCCTCTCTTAAGCCTCTGCATCATTCTCGTCAGCCTCTGCATCCCTCTTTTAAGCCTTTGCGTCATTCTCTGCAGCCTCTGCATTCCTCTCTTAAACCTCTGCATCACTCTCTTGAACCTCTGCATCACTCTCTTAAGCCTCTGCATCTCTCTCTTCAGCCTCTGCATCACTCTTTTTAGCCTCTACATCCCTCTCTTGAGCCTCTGCATCCCTCTCTTGAGCCTCTGCATCACTCTCTTGAGCCTCTGCAACAATCTTTTCAGCCTCTGCATCACTCTCTTGTGGCCTCTGCATCACTCTCCTTAGCCTCTGAATAACTCTTTTGAGCATCTGCATCACTCTCTTCAGCCTCTGCATCACTCTCTTAAGCCTCTGCATCACTCTATTCGGCCTCTGCATCACTCTATTCGGCCTCTGCATCACTCTCTTAAACCTCTGCTTCCCTCTCCTGATCCTCGGCATCACTCTCTTGAGCCTCTGCATCATTCTCTTGATCCTCTGCTGCACTCTCTTGAGCCTCTGCATCATTCTTTTGAGCCTCTACATCACTCTCTTGAGCCTCTGCATCCCTCTCTTAAGCCTCTGCATCACTCACGTAAGCCTCTGCATCACTCTCTTCAGCCTCTGCATACCTCTCCTAAGCCTCTGCATCCCTCTCTTTAGCCTCTGCATCACTCTCTTAAGCCTCTGCATCACTCTCTTTAGCCTCTGCATCACTCTCTTCAGCCTCTGCATCCGTCTCTTGAGCCTCTGCATCACTCTCTTTAGCCTATGCATCACTCTCTTGAGCCTCTGTATCACTCTCTTGAACCTCTGAATCCCTCTCTTGAGCCTCTGCATCATTCTTCTAAGCCTCTCCATCCCTCACTTGAGCCTCAGCATCCCTCTCTTGATCCTCTGCATCACTCTCTTGAGCCTCTGCATCATTCTCATGGTCCTCTGCATTACTTTCTTGAGCCTCTGCATCACTCTCTTAAGCCCCTGCATCCCTTCCTTAATCCACTCCATCATTCTCTTAAGCTTCTGCGTCTCTCTCTTCAGCCTCTGCATCACTCTCTCTTGAGCCTCTGCATCACTCTCTGGAGCCTCTGCATCTCTCTCTTCAGCCTCTGCATCACTCTCTTGAGCCTCTGCATCCCTCTCTGGAGCCTCAGCATCCCTCTTTTGAGCCTCTGCAGCACTCTCTTGAGCCTCTTCATCATTCTCTTGAGCCTATGCATCCCTCTCTTAAGCTTCTGCATCACTCTCTTTAGCCTCTGCAACCCTCTCTTAAGCCTCTGCATCACTCTCTCCAGCCTCTGCATCACTCTCTTCAGCCTCTGCGTCACTCTCTTAAGCCTCTGAATCACTCTCTTGAACCTCTTCATCCCTCTATTAAGCGTCTGCATCACTCGCTTGAGCCTCTGCATCCCTCTCTTGTGCCTCCGCATCCCTCACTTGAGCCTCTGCATCCCTCTCTTGAGCCTGTGCATCAGCCTCTTGAGCCTCTGCATCCCTCTCTTGAGCCTCTGCCTCCCTCTCTTAAGCCTCTGCATCACTCTCTTAAGCCTCTGCATCACGCTCTTAAGCCTCTGAATCACTCTCTTGAGCCTCTGCATCACTATCTTGAGCCCCTGCATCCCTCTCTTGAGCCTCTGCATCACTCTCTTGAGCCTCTGCGTCACCCTCTTAAGCCTCTGCATCCCTCTCCTAAGCCTCAACCTCACTCACTTAAGCCTCGGCATCACTCTCGTAAGCCTCTGAATCACTCTCTTCTGCCTCTGCATCCCTCTCTTGAGCCTCTGCATCACTCTATTCAGCTTCTTCATCCCTATCTTGATCCTCTGCATCACTCTCATAAGCCTCTGAATCACTCTCTTGAACCTTTGCATCCCTCTCTTGAGCCTCTGCATCATTCTCTTGAGCCTCTGCATCCCTCTCGTAAGCCTCTGCATCACTCTCTTGAACATCTGCATCCCTCTATTAAGCGTCTGCATCACTCTCTTGAGCCTCTGCATCCCTCTCTTGAGCCTCTGCATCACTTTCGTAAGACTCTGCAACACTCTCTTCAGCCTCTGCATCACTCTCTTCGGCCTCTGCATCACTCTCTTGCTCCTCTGCATCACTCTCTTGATCCTCTGCATCCCTCTCTTGAGCCTCTGCATCATTCTCTTGAGCCTCTGCAACCCTCTCTTAATCCTCTGCATCACTCTCTTGAGCTTCTGCATCACTCTCTTGAGCGTCTACATCCCTCTCTTGAGCCTCTGTATCCTTCTCTTAAGCCTCTGCATCACTCTCTAGAGCCTCTGCATCACTCTCCTTAGCTTCTGCTTTCCTCTCCTGCTCCTCTGAATCACTCTCTTGATCCTCTGCATCACTCTCTTGAGCATCTGCATCGTTCTCTTGATCCTTTGCATCACTGGCTTGAGCCTCTGCATCACTCTCTTAAGCCTCTGCCTTTCTCTCTTGAGCCTCTGCATCACTCGCTTGAGCCTCTGCATCCATCTCTGGAGCATCAGCATCCCTCTCTTGAGCATTTTGCAGCACTCTCTTGAGCCTCTGCATCATTCTCTTGAGCCACTGCATCCCTCTCTTAAGCCTCTGCATCACTCTCTTGAGCCTCTGCATCCGTCTATTAAGCGTCAGCATCACTCTCTTGAGCCTCTGCATCCCTCTCTTGAGCCTCTGCATCCCTCTCTTGAGCCTCTGCATCACTCTTTTAAGCCTCTGCATCACTCTCTTAAGCCTCTGCATCATTCTCTTCAGCCTCTTCATCACTCTTTTAAGCCTCTGCATCACTCTCTTAAAAATCTTCATCACTCTCTTTAGCCTCCGCATCTCTCTCATGATCCTCTGCATCACTCTCTTGAGCCTCTGCATCACTCTCTTGAGCCTCTACATCACTCTCATGAGACTCTGCACCACTCTCTTAAGCCTCTGCATCCCTCTCTTAATCCTCTGCATCACTCTCTTGAGCCTCTGCATCATTCTCTTGAACCTCTGCATTCCTCTCTCAAGCCTCTACATCATTCTCTTGAGCCTATGCTTCACTATCTTGAGCCTCTGCATCTCTCTCTTCAGCCTCTGCATCACTCTCTTGAGCCTCTGCATCCCTCTCTGGAGCCTCAGCATCCCTCTCTTGAGCCTCTGCAGCACTCTCTTGAACCTCTGCATCATTCTCTTGAGCCTCTGCATCCCTCTCTTAAGCTTCTGCATCACTCTCTTGAGCCTCTGCATCCCTCTCTTGAGCCTCTGCATCCCTCTCTTAGGCCTCTGCATCACTCACTTAAGCCTCTGCATCATCCTCTTCATCCTCTGCATCCCTCTCTTGAGCCTCTGCATCATTCTCCTAAGCATCTGCATCACTCGCTTGAGCCTCTGCATCCCTATCTTAAGCTTCTGCGTCTCTCTCTTAAGCCTCTGCATCACTCTCTTGAGCCTCTGCATCCATCTCTGGAGCCTCAGCATCCCTCTTTTGAGCCTCTGCAGCACTCTCCTGAGCCTCTTCATCATTCTCTTGAGCCTATGCATCCCTCTCTTAAGCCTCTGCATCACTCTCTTTAGACTCTGCAACCCTCTCTTAAGCCTCTGCATCACTCTCTTAAGCCTCTGCATCATTCTCTTCAGCCACTGCATCACTCTCTTGAGCCTCTGCATTACTCTCCTGAGCCTCTGCATCACTCATTTAAGCCTCTGCATCATTCTCTTTAGCCTCTGCATCCCTCTCTTAAGCCTCTGCAATACTCTCTTGAGCCTCTGCATCATTCTCTTCAGCCTCTACATCCCTCTCTTAAGCCTCTGCATCATTCTCGTCAGCCTCTGCATCCCTCTCGTAAGCCTCTGCATCATTCTCTTCAGCCTCTGCATTCCTCTCTTAAACCTCTGCATCACTCTCCTGATCCTCTGCATCCCTCTCTTAAGCCTCTGCATCATTCTTTTGAGCCCCTGCATCATTCTCTTGAGCCTCTTCATCCCTCTCGTATGCCTCTACATCATTCACTTGTGCATAAGCATCACTCTCTTAAACCTCTGCTTCCCTCTCCTGATCCTCTGCATCACTCTCTTGAGCCTCTGCATCACTCTCATGATCCTCTGCATCACTCTCTTGAGCCTCTGCATCACTCTCTTGAGCCTCTACATCACTCTCTTGAGCCTCTGCATCCCTCTCTTAAGCCTCTGCATCACTCGCGTAAGCCTCTGCATCACTCTCTTCAGCCTCTGCATCCCTCTCTTGAGCATCTGCATCATTCTCCTAAGCTTCTGCATCACTCGCTTGAGCCTCTGCATCACTCTCTTGAGCCTCTGCATCCCTCTCCTAAGCCCCTGCATCCCACTCTTAAGCCTCTGCATCATTCTCTTAAGCCTCTGCATCCGTCTCTTGAGCCTCTGCATCACTCTCTTGAGCCTATGCATAACTCTCTTGAGCCTCTGTATCACTCTCTTGAGCCTCTGAATCCCTCTCTTGAGCCTCTGCATCATTCTTCTAAGCCTCTCCATCCCTCAATTGAGCCTCAGCATCCCTCTCTTGATCCTCTGCATCTCTCTCTTGAGCCTCTGCATCATTCTCATGATCCTCTGCATTACTCTCTTGAGCCTCTGCATCACTCTCTTAAGCATCTGCATCCCTTTCTTAATCCACTGCATCACTCTCTTAACCTTCTGCATCTCTCTCTTGAGCCTCTGCATCACTCTCTTGAGCCTCTGCATCCCTCTTTGGAGCCTCTTCATCTTTCTCTTGAGCCTATGCATCCCGCTCTTAAGCTTCTGCATCACTCTCTTTAGCCTCTGCAACCCTCTCTTAAGCCTCTTCATCACTCTCTTGAGCCTCTGCATCACTCTCTTCAGCCTCTGCGTCACTCTCTTAAGCCTCTGCATCACTCTCTTGAACCTCTGCATCACTCTATTAAGCGTCTGCATCACTCTCTTGAGCCTCTGCATCCCTCTCTTGTGCCTCTGCATCCCTCACTTGAGCCTCTGCATCCCTCTCTTGAGCCTCTGCATCCCCCTCTTGAGCCTCTGCATCCCTCTCTTGAGCCTCTGCCTCACTCTCTTAAGCCTCTGCATCACTCTCTTAAGCCTCTGCATCACGCTGTTAAGCCTCTGAATCACTCTCTTGAGCCTCTGCATCACTATCTTGAGCCTCTGCATCCCTCTCTTTAGCCTCTGCATCACTCTCTTGAGCCTCTGCATCACTCTCTTAAGCCTCTGCATCCCTCTCCTAAGCCTCAACCTCACTCTCTTAAGTCTCGGCATCACTCTCGTAAGCCTCTGAATCACTCTCTTGAGCCTCTGCATCCCTCTCTTGATCCTCTGCATCACTCTCATAAGCCTCTGAATCACTCTCTTGAACCTTTGCATCCCTCTCTTGAGCCTCTGCATCATTCTCTTGAGTCTCTGCATCCCTCTCGTAAGCCTCTGCATCACTCTCTTGAACATCTGCATCTCTCTATTAAGCGTCTGCATCACTCTCTTGAGCCTCTGCATCCCTCTCTTGAGCCTCTGCATCACTTTCTTAAGCCTCTGCAACACTCTCTTCAGCCTCTGCATCACTCTCTTCGGCCTCAGCATCACTCTCTTAATTTAAGCCTCTGCTTCCCTCTCTTGATCCTCTGCATCACTCACTTAAACCTCAGCCTTTCTCTCTTGATCCTCTGCATCCCTCTCTGGAGCCTCAGCAACCCTCTCTTAACCCTCTGCATCACTCTCTTGAGCTTCTGCATCACTCTCTTGAGCGTCTACATCCCTCTCTTGAGCCTCTGTATCTTTCTCTTAAGCCTCTGCATCACTCTCTAGAGCCTCTGCATCACTCTCTTCATCCTCTGCATCACTCTCTTGAGCATCTGCATCATTCTCTTGATCCTCTGCATCACTGTCTTGAGCCTCTGCATCACTCTCTTAAGCCTCTGCCTTTCTCTCTTGAACCTCTGCATCACTCTCTTAAGCCTCTGCCTTTCTCTCTTGAGCCTCTGCATCACTCTCTTGTGCCTCTGCATCCCTCTCTGGAGCATCAGCATCCCTCTCTTGAGCCTTTTGCAGCACTCTCTTGAGCCTCTGCATCATTCTCTTGAGCCACTGCATCCCTCTCTTAAGCCTCTGCATCACTCTCTTGAGCCTCTGCATCCGTCTATTAAGCGTCAGCATCACTCTCTTGAGCCTCTGCATCCCTCTCTTGAGCCTCTGCATCACTCTCATAAGCCTCTGCATCATTCTCTTCAGCCTCTTCATCACTCTCTTAAGCCTCTGCATCACTCTCTTCGGCCTCTGCGTCACTCTCTTAAGCCTCTGCTTCCCTCTCTTGATCCTCTGCATCACTCTCTTGAGCCTCTGCATCACTCGTATGATCCTCTGCATCACTCTCTTGAGGCTCTGCATCACTCTCTTGAGCCTCTACATCACTCTCTTGTGCCTCTGCATCCCTCTCTTAAGCCTCTGCATCTCTCACTTAAGCCTCTGCATCACTCTCTTCAGCCTCTGCATCCCTCTCTTGAGCCTCAGCATCATTCTCCTTAGCATCTGCATCACTCACTTGAGCCTCTGCATCACTCTCTTGAGCCTCTGCATCCCTCTCTTAAACCTCTGCATCCCTCTCTTAAGCCTCTGCATCACTCTCTTAAGCCTCTGCATCACTCTCTTTACCCTCTGCATCACACTTTTGAGCCTCTGCATCACTCTCTTCAGCCTCTGCATCCCTCTCTTGAGCATCTGCATCACTCTCTTGAGCCTATGCATCACTCTTTTGAGCCTCTGTATCACTCTCTTGAGCCCCTGAATCCCTTCCTTGAGCCTCTGCATCCCTCTCTTGAGCCTCTGCATCACTCTCTTGAGCCTCTGCAACACTCTTTTCAGCCTCTACATCACTCTCTTGTGGCCTCTGCATCACTCTCATTAGCCTCTGAATAACTCTTTTGAGCCTCTGCATCACTCTCTTCAGCCTCTTCATCACTCTCTTAAGCCTCTGCATCACTCTATTCGGCCTCTGCATCCCTCTCTTAAGCCTCTGCATCATTCTCTTAAGCCTCTGCATCACTCTCTTTAGCCTCTGCATCACTCTCTTTAGCCTCTGCATCACTCTCTTGAGCCTCTGCATCACTGTCTTCAGCCTCTGCATCCGTCTCTTGAGCCTCTGCATCACTCTCTTGAGCCTATTCATAACTCTCTTGAGCCTCTATATCACTCTCTTGAGCCTCTGAATCCCTCTCTTGAGCCTCTGCATCATTCTTCTAAGCCTCTCCATCCCTCACTTGAGCCTCAGCATCCCTCTCTTGATCCTTTGCATCTCTCTCTTGAGCCTCTGCATCATTCTCATGATCCTCTGCATTACTCTCTTGAGCCTCTGCATCACTCCCTTAAGCCCCTGCATCCCTTTCTTAATCCACTGCATCACTCTCTTGAGCCTCTGCATCCCTCTCTGGAGCCTCAGCATCCCTCTTTTGAGCCTCTGCAGCACTCTCTTGAGCCTCTTCATCATTATCTTGAGCCTATGCATCCCGCTCTTAAGCTTCGGCTTCACTCTCTTTAGCCTCTGCAACCCTCTCTTAAGCCTCTTCATCACTCACTTGAGCCTCTGCATCACTCTCTTCAGCCTCTGCGTCACTCTCTTAAGCCTCTGCATCCCTCACTTGAGCCTCTGCATCCCTCTCTTGAGCCTCTCCATCCCCCTCTTGAGCCTCTGCATCCCTCTCTTGAGCCTCTGCCTCCCTCTCTTAAGCCTCTGCATCACTCTCTTAAGCCTCTGCATCCCTCTCTTTAGCCTCTGCATCACTCTCTTGAGCCTCTGCATCACCCTCTTAAGCCTCTGCATCCCTCTCCTAAGCCTCAACCTCACTCACTTAAGCCTCGGCATCACTCTCGTAAGCCTCTGAATCACTCTCTTGAGCCTCTGCATCCCTCTCTTGAGCCTCTGCATCACTCTTTTCAGCTTCTTCATCCCTCTTTTGATCCTCTGCATCACTCTCATAAGCCTCTGAATCACTCTCTTGAACCTTTGCATCCCTCTCTTGAGCCTCTGCATCATTCTCTTGAGCCTCTGCATCCCTCTCGTAAGCCTCTGCATCACTCTCTTGAACATCTGCATCCCTCTATTAAGCGTCTGCATCACTCTCTTGATCCTCTGCATCCCTCTCTTGAGCCTCTGCATCACTTTCTTAAGCCTCTGCAACACTCTCTTCAGCCTCTGCATCACTCTCTTCGGCCTCTGCATCACTCTCTTAATTTAAGCCTCTGCTTCCCTCTCTTGATCCTCTGCATCACTCACTTAAGCCTCTGCCTTTCTCTCTTGATCCTCTGCATCCCTCTCTGGAGCCTCAGCAACCCTCTCTTAATCCTCTGCATCACTCTCTTGAGCTTCTGCATCACTCTCTTGAGCGTCTACATCCCTCTCTTGAGCCTCTGTATCCTTCTCTCAAGCCTCTGCATCACTCTCTAGAGCCTCTGCATCACTCTCTTGATCCTCTGCATCACTCTCTTGAGCATCTGCATCGCTGTCTTGAGCCTCTGCATCACTCTCTTAAGCCTCTGCCTTTCTCTCTTGAACCTCTGCATCACTCTCTTAAGCCTCTGCCTTTCTCTCTTGAGCCTCTGCATCACTCTCTTGAGCCTCTGCATCCCTCTCTGGAGCATCAGCATCCCTCTCTTGAGCCTTTTGCAGCACTCTCTTGAGCCTCTGCATCATTCTCTTGAGCCACTGCATCCCTCTCTTAAGCCTCTGCATCACTCTCTTGAGCCTCTGCATCCCTCTCTGGAGCATCAGCATCCCTCTCTTGAGCCTTTTGCAGCACTCTATTGAGCCTCTGCATCAATCTCTTGAGCCACTGCATCCCTCTCTTAAGCCTCTGCATCACTCTCTTGAGCCTCTGCATCCGTCTATTAAGCGTCAGCATCACTCTCTTGAGCCTCAGCATCCCTCTCTTGAGCCTCTGCATCATTCTCTTCAGCCTCTTCATCACTCTCTTAAGCCTCTGCATCACTCTCTTCGGCCTCTGCATCACTCTCTTAAGCCTCTGCTTCCCTCTCTTGATCCTCTGCATCACTCTCTTGAGCCTCTGCATCACTCGCATGATCCTCTGCATCACTCTCTTAAGCCTCTGCATCACTCTTTACCCTCTGCATCACTCTTTTGAGCCTCTGCATCACTCTCTTCAGCCTCTGCATCCCTCTCTTGAGCCTCTGCATCACTCTCTTGAGCCTATGCATCACTGTTTTGAGCCTCTGTATCACTCTCTTGAGCCCCTGAATCCCTCTCTTGAGCCTCTGCATCCCTCTCTTGAGCCTCTGCATCACTCTCTTGAGCCTCTGCAACACTCTTTTCAGCCTCTGCATCACTCTCTTGTGGTTTCTGCATCACTCTCCTTAGCCTCTGAATAACTCTTTTGAGCCTCTGCATCACTCTCTTCAGCCTCTTCATCACTCTCTTAAGCCTCTGCAGCACTTTATTCGGCCTCTGCATCACTCTCTTAAACCTCTGCTTCCCTCTCCTGATCCTCTGCATCACTCTCTTGAGCCTCTGCATCACTCTCATGATCCTCTGCATCACTCTCTTGAGCCTCTGCATCACTCTCTTGAGCCTCTACATCACTCTCTTGAGCCTCTGCATCCCTCTCTTAAGCCTCTGCATCACTCACGTAAGCCTCTGCATCACTCTCTTCAGCCTCTGCATCCCTCTCTTGAGCCTCTGCATCATTCTCATGATCCTCTGCATTACTCTCTTGAGCCTCTGCATCACTCTCTTAAGCATCTGCATCCCTTTCTTAATCCACTGCATCACTCTCTTAACCTTCTGCATCTCTCTCTTGAGCCTCTGCATCACTCTCTTGAGCCTCTGCATCCCTCTTTGGAGCCTCTTCATCTTTCTCTTGAGCCTATGCATCCCGCTCTTAAGCTTCTGCATCACTCTCTTTAGCCTCTGCAACCCTCTCTTAAGCCTCTTCATCACTCTCTTGAGCCTCTGCATCACTCTCTTCAGCCTCTGCGTCACTCTCTTAAGCCTCTGCATCACTCTCTTGAACCTCTGCATCACTCTATTAAGCGTCTGCATCACTCTCTTGAGCCTCTGCATCCCTCTCTTGTGCCTCTGCATCCCTCACTTGAGCCTCTGCATCCCTCTCTTGAGCCTCTGCATCCCCCTCTTGAGCCTCTGCATCCCTCTCTTGAGCCTCTGCCTCACTCTCTTAAGCCTCTGCATCACTCTCTTAAGCCTCTGCATCACGCAGTTAAGCCTCTGAATCACTCTCTTGAGCCTCTGCATCACTATCTTGAGCCTCTGCATCCCTCTCTTTAGCCTCTGCATCACTCTCTTGAGCCTCTGCATCACTCTCTTAAGCCTCTGCATCCCTCTCCTAAGCCTCAACCTCACTCTCTTAAGTCTCGGCATCACTCTCGTAAGCCTCTGAATCACTCTCTTGAGCCTCTGCATCCCTCTCTTGATCCTCTGCATCACTCTCATAAGGCTCTGAATCACTCTCTTGAACCTTTGCATCCCTCTCTTGAGCCTCTGCATCATTCTCTTGAGCCTCTGCATCCCTCTCGTAAGCCTCTGCATCACTCTCTTGAACATCTGCATCTCTCTATTAAGCGTCTGCATCACTCTCTTGAGCCTCTGCATCCCTCTCTTGAGCCTCTGCATCACTTTCTTAAGCCTCTGCAACACTCTCTTCAGCCTCTGCATCACTCTCTTCGGCCTCAGCATCACTCTCTTAATTTAAGCCTCTGCTTCCCTCTCTTGATCCTCTGCATCACTCACTTAAACCTCAGCCTTTCTCTCTTGATCCTCTGCATCCCTCTCTGGAGCCTCAGCAACCCTCTCTTAACCCTCTGCATCACTCTCTTGAGCTTCTGCATCACTCTCTTGAGCGTCTACATCCCTCTCTTGAGCCTCTGTATCCTTCTCTTAAGCCTCTGCATCACTCTCTTGATCCTCTGCATCACTCTCTTGAGCATCTGCATCATTCTCTTGATCCTCTGCATCACTGTCTTGAGCCTCTGCATCACTCTCTTAAGCCTCTGCCTTTCTCTCTTGAACCTCTGCATCACTCTCTTAAGCCTCTGCCTTTCTCTCTTGAGCCTCTGCATCACTCTCTTGTGCCTCTGCATCCCTCTCTGGAGCATCAGCATCCCTCTCTTGAGCCTTTTGCAGCACTCTCTTGAGCCTCTGCATCATTCTCTTGAGCCACTGCATCCCTCTCTTAAGCCTCTGCATCACTCTCTTGAGCCTCTGCATCCGTCTATTAAGCGTCAGCATCACTCTCTTGAGCCTCTGCATCCCTCTCTTGAGCCTCTGCATCACTCTCATAAGCCTCTGCATCATTCTCTTCAGCCTCTTCATCACTCTCTTAAGCCTCTGCATCACTCTCTTCGGCCTCTGCATCACTCTCTTAAGCCTCTGCTTCCCTCTCTTGATCCTCTGCATCACTCTCCTGAGCCTCTGCATCACTCGCATGATCCTCTGCATCACTCTCTTGAGGCTCTGCATCACTCTCTTGAGCCTCTACATCACTCTCTTGAGCCTCTGCATCCCTCTCTTAAGCCTCTGCATCACTCACTTAAGCCTCTGCATCACTCTCTTCAGCCTCTGCATCCCTCTCTTGAGCCTCAGCATCATTCTCCTTAGCATCTGCATCACTCACTTGAGCCTCTGCATCACTCTCTTGAGCCTCTGCATCCCTCTCTTAAACCTCTGCATCCCTCTCTTAAGCCTCTGCATCACTCTCTTAAGCCTCTGCATCACTCTCTTTACCCTCTGCATCACTCTTTTGAGCCTCTGCATCACTCTCTTCAGCCTCTGCATCCCTCTCTTGAGCATCTGCATCACTCTCTTGAGCCTATGCACTCTTTTGAGCCTCTGTATCACTCTCTTGAGCCCCTGAATCCCTTCCTTGAGCCTCTGCATCCCTCTCTTGAGCCTCTGCATCACTCTCTTGAGCCTCTGCAACACTCTTTTCAGCCTCTACATCACTCTCTTGTGGCCTCTGCATCACTCTCCTTAGCCTCTGAATAACTCTTTTGAGCCTCTGCATCACTCTATTCGGCCTCTGCATCCCTCTCTTAAGCCTCTGCATCATTCTCTTAAGCCTCTGCATCACTCTCTTTAGCCTCTGCATCACTCTCTTTAGCCTCAGCATCACTCTCTTGAGCCTCTGCATCACTGTCTTCAGCCTCTGCATCCGTCTCTTGAGCCTCTGCATCACTCTCTTGAGCCTATTCATAACTCTCTTGAGCCTCTATATCACTCTCTTGAGCCTCTGAATCCCTCTCTTGAGCCTCTGCATCATTCTTCTAAGCCTCTCCATCCCTCACTTGAGCCTCAGCATCCCTCTCTTGATCCTTTGCATCTCTCTCTTGAGCCTCTGCATCATTCTCATGATCCTCTGCATTACTCTCTTGAGCCTCTGCATCACTCCCTTAAGCCCCTGCATCCCTTTCTTAATCCACTGCATCACTCTCTTGAGCCTCTGCATCCCTCTCTGGAGCCTCAGCATCCCTCTTTTGAGCCTCTGCAGCACTCTCTTGAGCCTCTTCATCATTATCTTGAGCCTATGCATCCCGCTCTTAAGCTTCGGCTTCACTCTCTTTAGCCTCTGCAACCCTCTCTTAAGCCTCTTCATCACTCACTTGAGCCTCTGCATCACTCTCTTCAGCCTCTGCGTCACTCTCTTAAGCCTCTGCATCCCTCACTTGAGCCTCTGCATCCCTCTCTTGAGCCTCTCCATCCCCCTCTTGAGCCTCTACATCCCTCTCTTGAGCCTCTGCCTCCCTCTCTTAAGCCTCTGCATCACTCTCTTAAGCCTCTGCATCCCTCTCTTTAGCCTCTGCATCACTCTCTTGAGCCTCTGCATCACCCTCTTAAGCCTCTGCATCCCTCTCCTAAGCCTCAACCTCACTCACTTAAGCCTCGGCATCACTCTCGTAAGCCTCTGAATCACTCTCTTGAGCCTCTGCATCCCTCTCTTGAGCCTCTGCATCACTCTTTTCAGCTTCTTCATCCCTCTTTTAATCCTCTGCATCACTCTCATAAGCCTCTGAATCACTCTCTTGAACCTTTGCATCCCTCTCTTGAGCCTCTGCATCATTCTCTTGAGCCTCTGCATCCCTCTCGTAAGCCTCTGCATCACTCTCTTGAACATCTGCATCCCTCTATTAAGCGTCTGCATCACTCTCTTGAGCCTCTGCATCCCTCTCTTGAGCCTCTGCATCACTTTCTTAAGCCTCTGCAACACTCTCTTCAGCCTCTGCATCACTCTCTTCGGCCTCTGCATCACTCTCTTAATTTAAGCCTCTGCTTCCCTCTCTTGATCCTCTGCATCACTCACTTAAGCCTCTGCCTTTCTCTCTTGATCCTCTGCATCCCTCTCTGGAGCCTCAGCAACCCTCTCTTAATCCTCTGCATCACTCTCTTGAGCTTCTGCATCACTCTCTTGAGCGTCTACATCCCTCTCTTGAGCCTCTGTATCCTTCTCTTAAGCCTCTGCATCACTCTCTAGAGCCTCTGCATCACTCTCTTGATCCTCTGCATCACTCTCTTGAGCATCTGCATCGCTGTCTTGAGCCTCTGCATCACTCTCTTAAGCCTCTGCCTTTCTCTCTTGAACCTCTGCATCACTCTCTTAAGCCTCTGCCTTTCTCTCTTGAGCCTCTGCATCACTCTCTTGAGCCTCTGCATCCCTCTCTGGAGCATCAGCATCCCTCTCTTGAGCCTTTTGCAGCACTCTCTTGAGCCTCTGCATCATTCTCTTGAGCCACTGCATCCCTCTCTTAAGCCTCTGCATCACTCTCTTGAGCCTCTGCATCCCTCTCTGGAGCATCAGCATCCCTCTCTTGAGCCTTTTGCAGCACTCTCTTGAGCCTCTGCATCATTCTCTTGAGCCACTGCATCCCTCTCTTAAGCCTCTGCATCACTCTCTTGAGCCTCTGCATCCGTCTATTAAGCGTCAGCATCACTCTCTTGAGCCTCTGCATCCCTCTCTTGAGCCTCTGCATCACTCTCTTAAGCCTCTGCATCATTCTCTTCAGCCTCTTCATCACTCTCTTAAGCCTCTGCATCACTCTCTTCGGCCTCTGCATCACTCTCTTAAGCCTCTGCTTCCCTCTCTTGATCCTCTGCATCACTCTCTTGAGCCTCTGCATCACTCGCATGATTCTCTGCATCACTCTCTTAAGCCTCTGCATCACTCTTTACCCTCTGCATCACTCTTTTGAGCCTCTGCATCACTCTCTTCAGCCTCTGCATCCCTCTCTTGAGCCTCTGCATCACTCTCTTGAGCCTATGCATCACTGTTTTGAGCCTCTGTATCACTCTCTTGAGCCCCTGAATCCCTCTCTTGAGCCTCTGCATCCCTCTCTTGAGCCTCTGCATCACTCTCTTGAGCCTCTGCAACACTCTTTTCAGCCTCTGCATCACTCTCTTGTGGCCTCTGCATCACTCTCCTTAGCCTCTGAATAACTCTTTTGAGCCTCTGCATCACTCTCTTCAGCCTCTTCATCACTCTCTTAAGCCTCTGCAGCACTCTATTCGGCCTCTGCATCACTCTCTTAAACCTCTGCTTCCCTCTCCTGATCCTCTGCATCACTCTCTTGAGCCTCTGCATCACTCTCATGATCCTCTGCATCTCTCTCTTGAGCCTCTGCATCACTCTCTTGAGCCTCTACATCACTCTCTTGAGCCTCTGCATCCCTCTCTTAAGCCTCTGCATCACTCACGTAAGCCTCTGCATCACTCTCTTCAGCCTCTGCATCCCTCTCTTGAGCCTCTGCATCATTCTCCTAAGCATCTGCATCACTCGCTTGAGCCTCTGCATCACTCTCTTGAGCCTCTGCATCCCTCTCCAAACCTCTGCATCCCTCTCTTAAGCCTCTGCATCATTCTCTTAAGCCTCTGCATCACTCTCTTTAGCCTCTGCATCACTCTCTTGAGCCTCTGCATCACTGTCTTCAGCCTCTGCATCCGTCTCTTGAGCCTCTGCATCACTCTTTTGAGCCTATGCATCCCTCTCTTGAGCCTCTGTATCACTCTCTTGAGCCTCTGAATCCCTCTCTTGAGCCTCTGCATCATTCTTCTAAGCCTCTCCATCCCTCACTTGAGCCTCAGCATCCCTCTCTTGATCCTCTGCATCTCTCTCTTGAGCCTCTACATCATTCTCATGATCCTCTGCATTACTCTCTTGAGCCTCTGCATCACTCTCTTAAGCCCCTGCATCCCTTTCTTAATCCACTGCATCACTCTCTTAACCTTCTGCGTCTCTCTCTTGAGCCTCTGCATCACTCTCTTGAGCCTCTGCATCCCTCTCTGCAGCCTCAGCATCCCTCTTTTGAGCCTCTGCAGCACTCTCTTGAGCCTCTTCATCATTCTCTTGAGCCTATGCATCCTGCTCTTAAGCTTCGGCATCACTCTCTTTAGCCTCTGCAACCCTCTCCTAAGCCTCTTCATCACTCTCTTGAGCCTCTGCATCACTCTCTTCAGCCTCTGCGTCACTCTCTTAAGCCTCTGCATCACTCTCTTGAACCTCTGCATCCCTCTGTTAAGCGTCTGCATCACTCTCTTGAGCCTCTGCATCCCTCTCTTGTGCCTCTGCATCCCTCACTTGAGCCTCTGCATCCCTCTCTTGAGCCTCTGCATCCCCCTCTTGAGCCTCTGCATCTCTCTCTTGAGCCTCTGCCTCCCTCTCTTAAGCCTCTGCATCACTCTCTTAAGCCTCTGCATCACGCTCTTAAGCCTCTGAATCACTCTCTTGAGCCTCTGCATCACTATCTTGAGCCTCTGCATCCCTCTCTTTAGCCTCTGCATCACTCTCTTGAGCCTCTGCATCACCCTCCTAAGCCTCTGCATCCCTCTCCTAAGCCTCAACCTCACTCTCTTAAGCCTCGGCATCACTCTCGTAAGCCTCTGAATCACTCTCTTGAGCCTCTGCATCCCTCTCTTGAGCCTCTGCATCACTCTTTTCAGCTTCTTCATCCCTCTCTTGATCCTCTGCATCACTCTCATAAGCCTCTGAATCACTCTCTTGAACCTTTGCATCCCTCTCTTGAGCCTCTGCATCATTCTCTTGAGCCTCTGCATCCCTCTCGTAAGCCTCTGCATCACTCTCTTGAACATATGCATCCCTCTATTAAGCGTCTGCATCACTCTCTTGAGCCTCTGCATCCCTCTCTTGAGCCTCTGCATAACTCTCTTCGGCCTCTTCATCACTCTTAATTTAAGCCTCTGCTTCCCTCTCTTGATCCTCTGCATCACTCACTTAAGCCTCTGCCTTTCTCTCTTGATCCTCTGCATCCCTCTCTGGAACCTAAGCAACCCTCTCTTAATCCTCTGCATCACTCTCTTGAGCTTCTGCATCACTCTCTTGAGCGTCTACATCCCTCTCTTGAGCCTCTGTATCCTTCTCTTAAGCCTCTGCATCACTCTCTAGAGCCTCTGCATCACTCTCTTGAGCATCTGCATCACTCTCTTGAGCATCTGCATCATTCTCTTGATCCTCTGCATCACTGTCTTGAGCCTCTGCATCACTCGCTTAAGCCTCTGCCTTTCTCTCTTGAACCTCTGCATCACTCTCTTAAGCCTCTGCCTTTCTCTCCTGAGCCTCTGCATCACTCTCTTGAGCCTCTGCATCCCTCCCTGGAGCATCAGCATCCCTCTCTTGAGCCTTTTGCAGCCCTCTCTTGAGCCTCTGCATCATTCTCTTTAGCCACTGCATCCCTCTCTTAAGCCTCTGCATCACTCTCTTGAGCCTCTGCATCCCTCTCTTGAGCCTCTGCATCACTCTCTTAAGGCTCTGCATCGTTCTCTTCAGCCTCTTCATCACTCTCTTAAGCCTCTGCATCACTCTCTTCGGCCTCTGCATCACTCTCTTAAGCCTCTGCTTCACTCTCTTGAGCCTCTGCATCACTCTCTTGAGCCTCTACATTACTCTCTTGAGCCTCTGCATCCCTCTCTTAAGCCTCTGGATCACTCACTTAAGCCTCTGCATCACTCTCTTCAGCCTCTGCATCCCTCTCTTGAGCCTCTGCATCATTCTCCTAAGCATCTGCATCACTCACTTGAGCCTCTACATCACTCTCTTGAGCCTCTGCATCCCTCTCTTAAGCCTCTGCATCCCTCTCTTAAGCCTCTGCATCACTCTCTTAAGCCTCTGCATCACTCTCTTTACCCTCTGCATCAGTCTTTTGAGCCTCTGCATCACTCTCTTGAGCCTCTGCATCCCTCTCTTAAGCCTCTGCATCACTCACTTAAGCCTCTGCATCACTCTCTTCAGCCTCTGCATCCCTCTCTTGAGCCTCTGCATCATTCTCCTAAGCATCTGCATCACTCACTTGAGCCTCTGCATCACTCTCTTGAGCCTCTGCATCCCTCTCTTAAGCCTCTGCATCCCTCTCTTAAGCCTCTGCATCACTCTCTTAAGCCTCTGCATCACTCTCTTTACCCTCTGCATCACTCTTTTGAGCCTCTGCATCACTCTCTTCAGCCTCTGCATCCCTCTCTTCAGCCTCTGCATCACTCTCTTCAGCCTATGCATCACTCTTTTGAGCCTCTGTATCACTCTCTTGAGCCCCTGAATCCCTCTCTTGAGCCTCTGCATCCCTCTCTTGAGCCTCTGCATCACTCTCTTGAGTCTCTGCAACACTCTTTTCAGCCTCTGCATCACTCTCTTGTGGCTTCTGCATCACTCTCCTTAGCCTCTGAATAACTCTTTTGAGCCTCTGTATCACTCTCTTCAGCCTCTTCATCACTCTCTTAAGCCTCTGCATCACTCTATTCGGCCTCTGCATCCCTCTCTTAAGCCTCTGCATCATTCTCTTAAGCCTCTGCATCACTCTCTTGAGCCTCTGCATCACTCTCATGATCCTCTGCATCACTCTCTTGAGCCTCTGCATCACTCTCTTGAGCCTCTACATCATTCTCTTGAGCCTCTGCATCCCTCTCTTAAGCCTCTGCATCACTCACGTAAGCCTCTGCATCACTCTCTTCAGCCTCTGCATCCCTCTCTTGAGCCTCTGCATCATTCTCCTAAGCATCTGCATCACTCGCTTGAGCCTCTGCATCCCTCTCCTAAGCCTCTGCATCCCTCTCTTAAGCCTCTGCATCATTCTCTTAAGCCTCTGCATCACTCTCTTTAGCCTCTGCATCACTCTCTTGAGCCTCTGCATCACTGTCTTCAGCCTCTGCATCCGTCTCTTGAGCCTCTGCATCACTCTCTTGAGCCTATGCATAACTCTCTTGAGCCTCTGTATCACTCTCTTGATCCTCTGCATCTCTCTCTTGATCCTCTGAATCCCTCTCTTGAGCCTCTGCATCATTCTTCTAAGCCTCTCCATCCCTCACTTGAGCCTCAGCATCCCTCTCTTGATCCTCTGCATCTCTCTCTTGAGCCTCTGCATCATTCTCATGATCCTCTGCATTACTCTCTTGAGCCTCTGCATCACTCTCTTAAGCCCCTGCATCCCTTTCTTAATCCACTGCATCACTCTCTTAACCTTCTGCGTCTCTCTCTTGAGCCTCTGCATCACTCTCTTGAGCCTCTGCATCCCTCTCTGGAGCCTCAGCATCCCTCTTTTGAGCCTCTGCAGCACTCTCTTGAGCCTTTTCATCATCTCTTGAGCCTATGCATCCCGCTCTTAAGCTTCTGCATCACTCTCTTTAGCCTCTGCAACCCTCTCTTAAGCCTCTTCATCACTCTCTTGAGCCTCTGCATCACTCTCTTCAGCCTCTGCGTCACTCTCTTAAGCCTCTTCATCACTCTCTTGAACCTCTGCATCCCTCTATTAAGCGTCTCCATCACTCTCTTGAGCCTCTGCATCCCTCTCTTGTGCCTCTGCATCCCTCACTTGAGCCTCTGCATCCCTCTCTTGAGCCTCTGCATCATTCTTCTAAGCCTCTCCATCCCTCACTTGAGCCTCAGCATCCCTCTCTTGATCCTCTGCATCTCTCTCCCTACAGTTTTCAAAATATCCCAAACATCCCAAATTGGACGCTTGAGCCATATTTTGGAGCCAAATTCTGGCTCTCTGCACGTATTCGCAGTTTGAAATTACGAATTTTTATACCGAAAATATGCCAACTACTGCGAGCGGCAATAGGTCACATTTTGTCCAACCCCACTGCAGTTTTCAAAATATCCCAAAAATCCCAAATTCGACCCTTGAGCCATATTTTGGAGCCAAATTTTGGCACTCTGCATGTATTCGCAGTTTGAAATTATGACGTTTTATACCGAAAATATGCCAATTACTGAGAGCGGCAATGGGTCACACTTTGCCCAAACCCGCTGCAGTTTTCAAAATATCCCAAACATCCCAAATTCAAACCTTGAGCCATATTTTGGAGCCAAATTCTGGCTCTCTGCACGTATTCGCAGTTTGAAATTACATCTTTTTATACCGAAAATATGCCAATTAATGAGAGCGGCGATGGGTCACATTTTGCCCAAACCCGACTGCAGTTTTCAAAATATCCCAAAAATCCCAAATTCGACCCTTGAGCCATATTTTGGAGCCTAATTCTGGATCTCTGCACTTATTCGCAGTTTGAAATTTCGAATTTTGATACCAAAAATATGCCAATTACTGAAAGCAGCGATAGATCACATTTTGCCCAAATCCTCCGAGCAGTTTTCAAAATATCCCGAACATCCCAAATTGGAAGCTTGAGCCATATTTTCGAGCCAAATTCTGGCTCTCTGCACGTATTCGCAGTTTAAAATTACGATTTTTTATACCGAAAATATGCCAATTACTGAGAGTGGCGAAGGATCACATTTTCCCTAAACACTCCCAGCAGTTTTCGAAATATCCCAAACATCCCAAATTCGACCCTTGAGCCATATTTTGGAGCCACATTTTGGATTTCTGCATGTATTCGCAGTTTGAAATTACGACTTTTTATACTGAAAATATGCCAATTACTGACAGAGGCGATGGGTCACATTTTGCGCAAACCCTCTCTACAGTTTTCAAAATAAGCTAAACATCCCAAATTTGACCCTTGAGCCATATTTTGGAGCCAAATTCTGGCTCTCTGCACGTATTCGCAGTTTGAAATTACGTCCTTTTATCCTGAAAATATGCCAATTACTGAGAGCGGCGATAGGTCCATTTTGCCCATCTGTGCTTTTGATTGATTTGCCCATTGACCAAATTATAGTAGTAGTCATATATATCCCCCCACCGAATGACAGAAGACCCAGACAGGAATATGATAGAAACAACTTGGCCACCATCAATATAATAGAGAGAGCAGCTTCTGTGGCTTGCAGGAACGGATCCAGGTTACTAATCATGGGAGACCTCAACCATGGAAAGATAGATTGGGGGAACAGAGACCCACATGGAGGCCCAGACACATGGAGAGCTAAGCTGCTGGATGTGGCAACAAGAAACTTTTTAAGTCAACACGTCAAGGGACCGACAAGAACGAGAGGAGGGATGAACCAGCTTTGCTTGATCAGATATTTACCCTAAATGAGTTGGATATAAAGGAAGTTAAGTTGGAAGCCCCCTTGGGAATGAGTGATCACAGTGTATTGAGCTTTGAGTACCTGGTTGAGCTAGGAATTATCACCCCTAAAAAAGAACTGGGAAACAAAGGGCTGGCGTACCGAAAGGGAAACTATGAGGAGATGAATAAATTCCTATGGGATATACATTGGGACACAGAACTCGGAACCAAGTCCGTACAAGACATGACTATGTCACCCAAAAATGTCAGGAGGCTGTAAGCAGGTTTGTCCCAGCCCAACAGGACAAAACAGAGAAGCAAAGGAAGAATCCGTGGCTTAATAGGGAATGTATGAAAGCAAAGGAGCTGAACAAAAAGGCATGGAGGAACTTCCGTAATGACAGAACACCAGAAAGTAGAGAGAGAAACCAGAGAACCAGGAACGAGTATGTTAGTGTGAGAAGAGCAGCTGAGAAAAGGTATGAAAATGATATAGCTAATAAAGCCAAGACCGAACCAAAGCTACTACACAGTCACATCAGGAGGAAGACAACAGTGAAGGAACAGGTGATGTAACTTAGGGTGGGCGAGGACAGGTACACAGAGAATGACAAAGAGGTGTGTGAAGAACTCAACAAAAGGTTCCAGGAGGTCTTTACAATAGAACAGGGAGAAGTCACGGCGCTAGGAGAGGTGGCAGCAAACCAGGTGACCTTGGAAAGGTTCGAAATTACAAGAGATGAGGTCAAGAAGCACCTATTATAGCTGGATGTGAGAAAAGCTGTTGGGCCGGATGGAATCTCACCATGGGTATTGAAAGAGTGTGCAGGAGCACTTTGCTTGCCACTCTCCATAGTGTATAGTAGGTCACTGGAAACGGGAAACCTACCAGAAATATGGAAGACTGCTAATGTAGTAGCAATATTTGAAAAGGGTGACAGACAATAGGCACTGAACTACAGGCCAGTGTCCTTAACTTGTATACCATGCAAGGTGATGGAGAAGATTGTGAGAAAAAACCTAGTAACACATCTGGAGAGAAGAGACTTCGTGACAACCCATCAACATGGGTTCAGGGAAGGTAAATCTTGCCTTACAGGCTTGATAGAATTCTACGATCAGGTGACAAAGATTAAGCAAGAAAGAGAAGGATGGGCAGACTGCATTTTTTTGGACTGTCGGAAAGCCTTTGACACAGTACCCCATAAAAGGTTAATGCATAAGCTGGAGAAACAGGCAGGAGTAACTGGTAGGGCGCTCCAGTGGATAAGGGAGTACCTAAGAAATAGGATGCAGAGAGTTATAGTGAGGGGTGAGACCTCAGAATAGCGTGAAGTCACCAGTGGAGTCCCACAGGGCTCTGTGCTTGGACCTATCTTGTTTGTGATATAAGTAAATGATCTCCCAGAGGGTATAGACTCATTCCTCTCAATGTTTGCTGACGACGCCAAAATTATGAGAAGGACTAAGACAGAGGAGGACAGCTTGAGGCTTCAAGAAGACCTGGACCAGCTGCAGGAATGGTCGAACAAATGGCTGTTAGAGTTTAACCCAAGCAAATGTAATGTAATGAAGATAGGGGTAGTAAGCAGGAGACCAGATACAAGGTATCACTTGGGAGATGAAATACTTCAAGAGTCAGAGAGAGAGAAAGACCTGGGGGCTGATATCACGCCAGACCTGTCCCCTAAAGCTCATATACAGAGGATAACATCAGCAGCATATGCCAAGTTGGCTAACATAAGCACGGCCTTTAGAAACTTGTGTAAGGAATCTTTCAGAACATTATATACCACATATGTCAGACCAATCCTGGAGTATGCGGCTCCAGCATGGAGTCCATATCTAGTCAAGCATAAGACTAAACTGGAAAAGGTTCAAAGGTTTGCCACCAGACTAGTACCCGAGCTGAGAAGTATGAGCTGCGAGGAGAGACTACGGGAATTGAACCTCACTTCGTTGGAAGACCGAAGAGTTAGGGGGACATGATCACCACATTCAAGATTCTCAAGGGAATCGACAGGGTTGATTAAGACAGACTATTTAACACAAGGGGCACACGCACTAGGGGACACAGGTGGAAACTGAGTGCCCAAATGAGCCACAGAGATATTAGAAAGAACTTTTTTAGTGTCAGAGTGGTTGGCAAATGGAATGCATTAGGAAGTATTGTGGTGGATGCTGACTCCATACACAGTTTCAAGTGTAGATATGATAGAGCCCAATAGGCTCAGGAACCTGTACACCTGTTGATTGACGGTTGAGAGGTGGGACCAAAGAACCAGAGCTCAACCCCCGCAAGCACAACTAGGTGAGTACAACAAGGTGAGTATACACACACACACACACACACACACACACACACACACACACACACACACACACACACACACACACACACACACACACATACACAAACACACACACACACACACACACACACACACAGGGTTGTGTGTGTCACCTAATCATCAACCTTTCACCTAACCAAACCTGAACACCGTCACCTAAAACCTAACTTAACCTGTAACCAAACTAACCTAAAACTGCATAATGGAGTTTACTCACACATACCAGCCAATTCTCCATTAATGATAGTGCTTATAGCAACTATTTACTCAAACCAACAACAAATGGAGTATTTCTCCAAAATGGAAATGTTGGGATGCTATTGATCTCGCTCAAATTGCATATAAATGCCACCAACCTACCGGTAATTAAAGAACCTAAGCAAATCTCTTCAAAGCATAAATGGCCTTAGCATAAATTCAAATAATTTAAAAGTAAAAATAAACTAAAATGGGCAAATTTTAGTTCTTGGATATGCTCTCTTAGGCTTCATTTAGTCAACACATGTAAAATCACTCAGTCGTGAAACAAGCAGTTTATATATTCATATGTTAGGCTTATAACAACAAGGTCCAACCCTCACTCACTCACCAGGATGTAAGTAACTCACTATTTACTTCTAGGTGAATAGCGGCATTGGGTGAAAGGAAACGCTACCAACAATTACAACCCCTTCCGACCAGGATTCGAACCCTTGAATCTCCGATTGTGAGACGAGAAGGAACTTAAAAGGAAAAGGAAGAATAAACCATTCATTTATGTGTACTCACCTATGTGTGAGTACACACACATAGATCCCATTCATGCTTTAATGCTAATAATTTAATAATTTAATAATTTAATTAAATTTTATAATTTAATGCACATTAATGCTCGATCCAGCAGGATAAAAAGGTTTAAAAAAGGGTGGTTATATTAGTTAGGTTAGTTTAGGTTGGTTAGGTTAGCATATGTTGGCCTATGCTGACCTAACAACAGAAAATAATCCTCCCTCCCTCCTTCCCTCCCTAGATTTAAACTCATTTAAATTAAGACTTAAATCCTAAATTTAACTAGATGTTAATCCAATTAAATTGAGTTAAATTAATTTAAATTGATTTAATTGTAATTAATAAAATAAATAAATAATTGAAATTTAATTATACCCTCCCTCTCTTCCTCCCTCCCTTCCGTCGCCCCTGTTACCTGTGACACGAACCTAGCCGATCCGATCCAATCCGATCCGATCCGATCCGTGGGATTTCCGTGTATATTATGTATGTCCGTGTATCTTATCTTATGGGATTTCGTAACCTGTTTATGTTTATGTTTATCCATGGGGTTCTGGGTCCAGGAAGCTATTTGTGTCCCCTCAAACTGCCTCCCTTATCACCTCCCCCACCCACCTAGGTTCGAATCAAGTATCACACGGATTCACGGATCACACGGAAATGTATCCGTGTGATCAACCCGTGTGACTATCTATGCTTGTCTGTGATACACGGACATGTATCCAAGGATACACGGACACGTGTATCCATGGAGTTCTGGGTCCAGGAAGCCATTTGTGTCGACCCAAATTGCCTCCCTTCTCCTCACCTGAAATCCAGGTGAATTGAAAGACCTGCCCGAGGTCAGTGGATCCAGGTATCCTTCCGTGGGCCCCCGGATTTCAACCCTTCCCCACATTCCAAGGGATCAGTCAATCAATCTTCGGCTATCCAGAAATCTATCGAAACTGATGCTCCTACAGGAGAGGACATCACAGAAATCTATCTGTGCCCTGTAGTTGCATCCGTTGCGACAGGCTCGAACGCAGGTCTATCCGGATTAAGAACATGTTCTATCCGACTAGGCCACGCTGGAGTTGCCTTCTGAATAAAATTTGGCACCTGTATTTATACCTCAGAGCAAGCAGGGTTAGTTAGTGTCTATTTATAAACAATTGCAATGATTGACATGTGAAATTGTGAGTTTGTGATGACAGTTAGAAATAAATGGCAGCGTTATTGATAAGGTTGCAGTCCAGTGAAGCAGTGTCATGAATGAATGAATATAGGAGAATTTAGGCTAGCTTACTGACATGTGAATGTTTAAACGTTTGTATTAATTAATATTTTGTGTTGTATGTCCAAATGAGGCGAACGTTTTGGCTGAGTTTGTATAGCGTTATCGGCGCCATTTTCTCTGTTTGACGGGGAGGGGGGGGGGTAACACTGGGGGTGAAATGGGGGTAGGGATATGGCGGCCACCGTTGTGGGGAGGTTGTTGGTAGGGCGGGGTCCAGAGGAGCTACCGTGGGTCATCCTGGGTTGGTGGGGGGGGGGAAGGGAGGGAGGGTTGGCAGTTTGGTATTAAAACTTAATTTTTTGAGATAGGTTATGTACGGTGAGGTGTTTAGGAAGGAATAAGAAAAGTATTTGTGACTGAGTTGAGTATATTAGTTACTGTGATTCATGTTAAAAAGAATGTAGGTGCTGGAAATGTTTAAAGATTTTTTAATGACTTCATTTGTTTAATATTGAATGAATTAACGGTAAGTGAGCACTGGAGATTGATATTCAACAGCATATTGAGAGGGTAAGTTTTAGCAGGCAGGCAGGCAGGCAGAAAGAAAATGGAATGACAAATGGTTACAGACATTTTCTTCACAGATGGTAACACACACGCAAACACACACACACACACACACACACACACACACACACACACACACACACACACACACACACACACACACACACACACACACACACACACACACACACACACACACACACACACACACACACACACACACACACACACACACACACATGGAGATGGAAGAAGTACTAAGGAGTGCTAGAAAATTACAAAGTGATGAGGATGGGAAAGTGTGGTTGTTACGACGAGATCTTTCAAAAGAAGATAGAGAGAAGCTGAAACTGAACCTCGCCGAGTCAAAATGTTTAAATGAAAGCATGAATGAAGAAGAAATCAATTCTTTTTTCTACAAAGTGATAGGGGTAGGCAGACCAGTAAAGTGGTAAATAAAGGCAAACCAACAAAATCATTAGAGAAGGGGGAGTGAAAAGTAAGAAGAGGGGGAACAAGTTCCTGAAGATTGCATACACCAACATAGATGGAGTAAGATCGAAGATACTGGAGTTAAGTGATGTAATACAGCTGCAGACACCAGACATTGTTGCACTCACGGAGACAAAACTTGAAGATGTTATTTTAATTGAAGTCATATTCCAGAAGGGCTACTCAATTTGGAGACGGGAGAGAAAAATTAGGAAAGGCGGTGACGTTGCTGTGCTGGTGAAAGAACACCTAAAGGTGAACGAAATAATGACTGCCAATCGAAAAGAAGTTCACATAATAGCACTAGAGATCTGCCATGAGGATGATAAACTAATGATCATAAATGCATACAGTCCACCGCTAAGCAGCACATGGTCAAAGGAGGAGCTAGATAGTAAACGAGGTCTTATAACAATAATGAGAAAATGTGACCTATCGCAGTTCGCAGTAATTGACGTATTTTGGTATAAAAGTCGTAATATCAAACTGCGAATACGAGCAGTGAGCCAGAATTTTGCTCCAAAATATGGCTCAAGCGTCGAATTTGGGATGTTTGGGATATTTTGAAAGCTGCAGGGAGGGTTTGGGCAAAATGTGATCCATTGCCGCTTTCAGTAATTGGCATATTTTGGGTAAAAAAGTCGTAATTTCAAACTGCGAATACGTGCAGAGAGCCAGAATTTGGCTCCAAAATATGGCTCAAGCGTCGAATTTGGGATGTTTGGGATATTTTGAAAACTGCAGGGAGGGTTTATTCAGAATGTGATCCATCGATGCTTTCAGTAGTTGGCATATTTTCGGTACAAAAAGTCCTAATTTAAAACTGCGAATACGTGCAGAAAGCCAGAATTTGGCTCCAAAATATGGCTCAAGGGTGGCATTTGGGATGTTTGGGATTATTTTGAAAACTGCAGGGGGAAGGGGCAAAATGTGACATATCGCAGCTCTCAGTAATTGAATTATTTTCGGTATTAAAGTCGTAATTTCAAACTGCGAATATGTGCAGAGAGCCAGAATTTGGCTCCACAATATTGCTCAAGATTCGAATTTGGGATGTTTGGGATATTTTTGAAACTGCAGGGAGGGTTTGGGCAAAATGTGATCCATCGCCGTTCTCAGTAATTGGCATATTTCGGTAAAAAAAGATGTAATTTCAAACTGCGAATACGTACAGAGAACCCGAATTTGGCTCCAAAATATGGCTCAAGCGCCGAATTTGGGATGTTTCGGGTATTTTAAAAACTGCAGGGGGGGTTTGGCCAAAATGTGACCTATCGCTGCTCTCAGTAATTGACATATTCTCGGTATTAAAGTCGTAATTTCAAACAGCAAATATTTGCAGAGAGCCAGAATTTGACTCCAAAATGTGGCTCAAGCGTCCAATTTGGGTTGTTTGGGATATTTTGAAAACTGTAGGGAGGGTTTGGGCAAAATGTGATCTATCGCTGCTTTCAGTAATTTGCATATTTTTTGAATAAAATTCGTAATTTAAAACTGCGAATACGTGCAGAGAGCTAGAATTTGGCTCTAAAATAAGGCTCAATCATCGAATTTGGGATGTTTGGGATATATTGAAAGCTGAAGGGGGTTTTGGTTAAAACGTGACCCTTCGCTGCTCACAGTAATTGGTATTATTTCGGCATAAAAAGTCGAAATTTCAAACTGGTAATGCGTGCAGAGAGCAAGTAATTTGGCTATAAATTATGGCTCAAGCGTCGAATTTTGGATGTTTGCGATATTTTGAAAACTTAAGGGGGGGGGGGGTTTGGGCAAAATGTGAACCATCGCCGCTCTAAGTAATTGACATTATTTCGGTAAAAAAGACGTAAATTCAAACTGCGAATATGTACAGACAACCCGAATTTGGCTCCAAAATATGGCTCAAGCGTCGAATTTGGGATGTTTCGGGTATTTTAAAAACTGCAGGGGGGGGGGTTTGGGCAAAATGTGACCTATCGCTGCTCTCAGTAATTAAATATTTTCGGTATTAAAGTCGTAATTTCAAACAGCAGATATTTGCAGAGAGCCAGAATTTGGCTCCAAAATATGGCTCAAGCGTCCAATTTGGGATTTTTGGGATATTTTGAAAATTTCAGGGAGGGTTTGGGCAAAATTTGATCTATCGCTGCTTTCAGTAACTGGCATATTTATATGCCAATTGGCTTTCAGTAATTGGAATCATATTCCAAATTATGGTTCAAGGATCGAATTTGGGATGTTTGGGATATTTTTAAAACTGCAAGGAGGGTTTGGGCAAATTGTGATCCATCGCTGCTTTCAGTAATTGGCATTATTTCGGTATAAAAAGTCGTAATTTCAAACTGCGAATACGATCAGAAAGAAAAAATTTGGCTCCAAAATATGGGTCAAGGGTCGCATTTGGGATGTTTTGGATATTTTGTAAACTGCAGGGGGGGGGGGGGGTTGGCCAAAATGTGACCCATCGCCGCTCTCAGTAATTCCCGTACTTTGGTATAAAAAGTCGTAATTTCAAACAGCGAATACTTGCAAAGAGCGAGAATTTGACTCCAAAATATGGCTCAAGCGTCGAATTTGGGATGTTTGTGATATTTTGAAAAATGCAAGGAGGGTTTGCGCTAAATGTGATCTATCGCTGCTTTCAGTACTTGGCATATTTTCGGTATAAAAAGTCGTAATTTCAAACTGCGAATACGTGAAGAAAGCCAGAATTTGGCTCCAAAATATAGCTCAAGCGTCGAATTTGGGACGTTTCGGATATTTTGAAAACTGCAGAGGGGGTTCGTGCCAAATGTGACCCATCGCCGCTCTCAGTAATTAGCATATTTTCAGTATAAAACTTCGTAATTTCAAACTGCGAATACGTGCAGAGAGCAAGAATTTGGCTCCAAATTATAGCTCAAGGGTCGGATTTGGGAAGTTTTGGATCTTTTGAAAACTGCAGGGAGAGTTTGGGCAAAATGTGATCCATCGCTGCTCTCAGTAATTGGCATATTTTCGTTATAAAATGTCGTAATTTCAAACTGCGAACACGTGCAGAGAGCCAGAATTTGGCTTCTAAATATGGTTCAAGCGTCGAATTTGGGATGTTTAGGATATTTTGAAAACTGCAGGGAGGGTTTGGGCAAAATGTGATTCATTGCCGCTTTCAATAATTTGCATTTTTTCGGTATAAAAAGTCGTAGTTTCAAACTGCGATTACATGCAGAGAGCCAGAATTTGGCTCCAAAATATGGCTCAAGCGTCGAATTTGGGATGTTTGGGATATTTTGAAAACTTAAGGGGGGGGGGTAAAATGTGAACCATCGCCGCTCTAAGTAATTGACATATTTTCGGTAAAAAAAGACGTAATTTCAAACTGCAAATACGTACAGAGAACCCGAATTTGGCTCCAAAATATGGCTCAAGCGTCGAATTTGGGATGTTTCTGGTATTTTAAAAACTGCAGGGTGGGATTGGGCAAAATGTGACCTATCGCTGCTCTCAGTAATTGACATATTTTCGGTATTAAAGTCGTAATTTCAAACAGCAAATATTTGCAGAGAGCCAGAATTTGGCTCCTAAATATGGCTCAAGCTTCGAATTTGGGATGTTTGGGATATTTTGAAAACTGCAGGGAGGGTTTGGGCAAAATGTGATCCATCGCTGCTTTCAGTAATTGGCATATATTCGGAATAAAAGTCCTAATTTCAAACTGCGAATACGTGCAGAGAACCAGAATTTGGCTACAATATATGGAATTTTCGATGTTTGGGATATTATGCAATAAAACAGAATTTTACTCCTAATCAATACCTAACTCACTATTTTAACAAGGTACAAATAGTTGATTGAAAATCTTGTATTTAAGGTTAATTTGCAACTATTTACGTGTTTGAATCATATAAGTCGTAAATTTATTGAATTAATGGCAAAAAAAAAAGAAAATTATTGAAAACGCGGAAAAACGGCCAAATATTGTCAAAATCGTTGATGTATGGATGAAATCTTATAAAGGAAACAACGATGAAAAACCTCAAAGTATAGGTAAATTCGATGATTTTATATACAAAGCACAATGCAAGAATACTTGCTTAAAAACGCAATATTATGTGAAACTCTGATATTTGTAGTCCAAATCACAAATAGAGAGACAAAATGAAGTAGTATCAAACTATTAATAAATTCGAACATTTTTACCTATATTCACTCTACGTGGAAACGTGAAAAAAGTCACTATAATACCAAATTTGAGGATTTTTACATCAAATCATAGAGCGAGGTTGCGAATTATTTTGATCATTAAAAAGGCATATGGAAACATTGTTTCCAATTCAAATGATAAAAATCAATGAGCTTTCTTTAGAATTACCTAAAATGTTCCTGAATTTCCGTTTATATTACCGAAAGAAGAGGTACTCGTAAAACCGCTTTAATCCGGCTGAAACGTCGAAATATACAATAAAAACACAAATCTCTCCTAATCAATATCTTACTCACATTTTAACGAGGTACAAATAGTTGATTGAAAATCAAATATTTAAGGGTAATTTGCAATTCATTACGTGTTTGCATCATATTTATCGTAAATTTAATGAATTAATGACAATAAACCGAAAATGTTTGAAAACGTGGAAAAACAACCAAATATGACCTAAATTGTTGATATTTGGATGAAATCTCATAAAGAAAACAACGATGAAAAACCTCAAAATATTGCTAAATTCGATGATTTTATGTACAAGGCATAATGCAAGAAAACTTGCTTAAAAACGCAATATTATGTGAAACTCTGAGATTTGTAGGCCAAATCACAAATAGAGAGACAAGATGAAGTAGTATCTTCAATTGTTTCAGTAAGTTCGAACATTAAAATTTGGTTCCTTTATTTATAGTTGGTATTTTTGGTGTATTAATTGATTTGTTTTATATTTTTAATGACTTATGTAGAGTGATTTAGGGAGTGGGGGGAGGTGGTAGCGTGTATAGTAGATTATACGAGATCGTGGTTAGTTAGTATTTATCTAGTTGTGTTCACCTAGTTGTTCTGGCGAGGGTTGAGCTCTGCTCTTTCAGCCCGCCTCTCAACTGTGAATCAATCAATTTTTACTAGCTAATAAAAAAAATTCCACATACACACACCCAGAAAGCAGCCCGTAACAGGTGTCTAATGCCCAAGTACCTATGTACTGCTAGGTAAGAGGAGCATCAGAATGAATGAAACTCTGCTGATTTTCGTTTGCGCCATCACCGGGGGATCGAACTTTGACCCTAGGATTACGAGTCGAGAGCGCTGTCCACTCAGCTATAAAGCCCCCTAGTGTGTGTATTGGTGCAAAAAATAATTTGGGAGAGGTTAATGGAAAGGAATGATGTTTGGTGGCCTTTAAGGCGCTGGAAGAGGGTTGCCAGTTATGAATTTAAATTATAAATTGATTAAGATAGGATATATATGCAAAAGACGTTGTGAGAGATAGTAAGAAAAGTGTTTCTGACTGAGGTTAGGTACTGTGTGATTGACTTGTATGTTAGGAAAAAGAATATTTATCAAAACATAGATATTCTTTAGAAATGTTTGTTTGCAAATAGTTGCAAATTATTGGGTAAAAAGCCAATGGTTACCGTACCTTGAACAAACACACGTGAGCACAATTAGTCGACGGGGGTCAGAGAGTGAGAGTGAACAGCGAAACAGTAACAAAAAATGTGACAATAATGGGAAACTATGTCATTCAAACGTATACATGTTAACCATATAAATTACAGTAACACTAAACGTGCGCATACGTACATATGTCAATCAATTTACATAAATAAACATTCACAAATATGTACCTTTAAAATGGACACATACAGATAATTACCGTACACATGTCAGTTTAATTACAGGTACACATAAACACATACAGCTTCACGTGTCTGTCGGTCATGACAATAGGACACATGGATACGAACACAAAACAGTCCATTATCAACTAGTGTGTGTGTGTGTGTGTGTGTGTGTGTGTGTGTGTGTGTGTGTGTGTGTGTGTGTGTGTGTGTGTGTGTGTGTGTGTGTGTGTGTGTGTGTGTGTGTGAGTGTGTGTGTGTGTTTTATCCTTATATTTACTATATGTATCTGCAGAATTGAGTTATTAGCTCTTGGACCCCTATCAAAACAATGTATTTATCCTCTTTTATATCTACTACATCTATTTCTCTCTAACTAACACACACACAAACACACACACACATACACACACACACACACACACACAAGAAGCAGATGAGAGTCAGTTTCAGGGTGATGTACTCGAACATAGATTGGATCACAAGCAAGACAAGTGAACTAAGGGAAAGAGCACAAGAAGTTAACCCAGATGTAATCGGACTCACTGAAACAAAACTCTCTGGAATCATAACGAATGCCGTGTTTCCCCAGGAGTATACAGTAATAAGGAAAGAGAGGGAAGGTAGAGGAGGCGGAGTGGCCCTACTCATGAGAAGGGAATGGAGTTTTAAGGAGATGGCCATCCCGGGCTGTGAGGAGTTCAGAGACTACATAGCAGGCACCATAACAATGGGAGGACCAAGAATAGTAGTAGCAGTATATACAACCCTCCACCAAATGACAGGAGACCCAGTCAAGAGTATGAAAACAACAACAAGGCAGTTAACACTATAATTGAGAGGGCAGCCTCTGCTGCCTGTAGAAATAGATCCCACCTGCTCATCATGGGCGACTTCAATCACGGAAAGATTGACTGGGAGAACAAGGAACCGCATGGAGGCGAGGATACGTGGAGAGCCAAACTATTGGAGGTGGTGACAAGCAACTTTTTAACCCAGCATGTCGGAGAACCCACAAGGATGAGAGGCAATGACGAACCAGCGAGACTCGACCTAGTCTTCACTCTGAACGACTCCGACATAAGAGAAATCGGTTTTGAGGACCCAGTAGGAATGAGCGACCACAGTGTACTGGTGTTTGAGTACTTGATTGAAGAAGGGTTATTGAACTCGAGGAGGGATACCGAAACCAAAAGGTTAGCATACCGAAAGGGAAACTATGAGGGGATAAGAAAATTCCTAACAGATATAGCATGGGAAACAGAGCTCAGGGGAAAGACGGCCCAAGATATGATGGATTACATCACGCAGAAGTGCAAGGACGCAGCGAACAAGTTTGTCCCAGTCCAAAAGGAAAACAGAGAAATGAAGATGAGAAACCCATGGTTTAATCAAAGATGTAGGCTAGCTAAGCAGCAAAGTAAAAGGGCATGGAGAAACTATAGGAATAACAGGACACTGGAGAGCAGAGAAAGATACCAGAATGCCGGGAATGAATATGTCAGGATGAGAAGAGAGGCAGAAAGACAATACGAAAATGACATCGCAAGCAAGGCAGACTCAGCCTAAATTGTTGCATAGCCACATTAGGAGAAAAACAACAGTAAAGGAACAGGTTATGAGATTAAGGATAGGGGCGGAAGGATTCACTACAAATGACAAGGAAGTGTGTGAGGAATTGAATAAGAAATTCCAGGAGGTCTTCACCTTAGAACAAGGAGAAATTCCAGAGGTAAGTGAGGGAATAACTAACCAGGAACCACTGGAAGAGTTTGAGATTACCAGTGGGGAAGTAAGGAAGTGTTTACTAGAGTTGGACGTGACAAAGGCTATAGGCCCAGATGGAATCTCCCCTTGGGTTCTAAAGGAAGGAGCAAGAGAACTGAGCCTACCACTCTCCATAGTGTATAACAAATCACTGGCAACAGGGGAACTGCCAGATATTTGGAAAGCAGCTAACGTAGTCCCGATATACAAGAAAGGGGATAGACAGGAGGCACTGAACTACAGGCCAGTGTCCCTAACCTGCATACCATGCAAGCTGATGGAGAAGATTGTGCAAAAAAAACTAGTGGAGCATCTGGAGCGAAGGAACTTTGTAACACAGCATCAACATGGGTTCAGGGATGGCAGGTCCTGCCTCACAGGGTTACTTGAATTCTACGACCAGGCAACAAAAATAAGGCAAGAAAGAGAAGGGTGGGCAGACTGCATATTTTTGGATTGTCAGAAAGCCTTTGATACAGTGCCACACAAGAGGCTAGTGCGAAAGTTGGAGATGCAGGCTGGAGTGAGAGGGAAGGTACGCCGGTGGATAGAGGAATACCTAAGCAACAGGAGACAACGAGTCTGTGTGAGGGGTGAGGTCTCAGATTGGCGAGACGTCACAAGTGGAGTCCCGCAGGGGTCAGTCCTTGGACCTATACTGTTTCTGGTATATGTAAATGATCTCCCAGAGGGTATAGATTCGTTCCTCTCAATGTTTGCCGACGATGCAAAAATTATGAGGAGGATTGAAACAGAGGATGATAGTAGGAGGCTACAAGATGACCTGGATAGACTGAGTGAATGGTCCAACAAATGGCTGTTGAAGTTCAACCCGAGTAAATGCAAAGTAATGAAACTAGGAAGTGGAAACAGGAGGCCAGGCACAGGATACAGAATAGGAGATGAAGTACTTAATGAAACAGACAGAGAGAAAGATCTAGGAGTTGATATCACACCAAACCTGTCTCCTGAAGCCCACATAAAGAGAATAACGTCTGCGGCATATGCGAGGCTGGCTAACATCAGAACGGCGTTCAGGAACCTGTGTAAGGAATCATTCAGAATCTTGTACACCACATATGTAAGACCAATCCTGGAGTATGCGGCCCCAGCATGGAGCCCGTACCTTGTCAAGCACAAGACGAAGCTGGAAAAAGTCCAAAGGTATGCTACTAGACTAGTCCCAGAACTAAGAGGCATGAGTTATGAGGAAAGGCTGCGGGAAATGCACCTCACGACACTGGAAGACAGAAGAGTAAGGGGGGACATGATCACAACCTACAAAATCCTCAGGGGAATCGACCGGGTAAACAAGGATGAACTATTCAACACTGGTGGGACGCGAACAAGGGGACACAGGTGGAAGCTGAGTACCCAAATGAGCCACAGAGACGTTAGAAAGAACTTTTTCAGTGTCAGAGTAGTTAGTAAATGGAATGCATTAGGAAGTGATGTGCTGGAGGCTGACTCCATACACAGTTTCAAAGTAGATATGATAGAGCCCAATAGGCTCAGGAATCTGTACACCAGTTGATTGACGGTTGAGAGGCGGGACCAAAGAGCCAGAGCTCAACCCCCGCAAGCACAATTAGGTGAGTACAATTAGGTGAGTACACACACATAAACTGGAGGCCTAGCGTCTAAATGGAGAGAGTTCGATGGATATAATCCTAATGGTCCCCGATCGAATCCCGGTTGATGCAATAGCAAATCAAAAGATATTCTTTAACCTGATTCGACTGTTCACCTAGCACAAATGTATCCATCAATGAATCCATCTATCTATCTACTTATATCTGTCAATCCATCAATCTATCTTCCCATTAAACCAACCATTTACTCATCTTTCCTATCAAATAAATGTATTTATCCTCTTTTATATCTACTACATCTATTTCTCTCTAACTAACACACACACAAACACACACACACATACACACACACACACACACACACACACACATAAACTGGAGGCCTAGCGTCTAAATGGAGAGAGTTCGATGGTTATAATCCTAATGGTCCCCGATCGAATCCCGGTTGATGCAATAGCAAATCAAAAAGATATTCTTTAACCTGATTCGACTGTTCACCTAGCACAAATGTATCCAACAATGTATCCATCTATCTATCTACTTATATCTGTCAATCCATCAATCTATCTTCCCATTAAACCAACCATTTACTCTTCTTTCTATCCATCCATATGGTCATCTGTCTTTCCGTCCATCAACTCATCTATGCATCCGTCTATCCGTCAATATATATATTTAGCAATCAATGTATCCATCCATCTATCTACCTATATAAATTTTCCATTAATCTATCCATTTATCATAACCATCTATCAACACCCTCCCCACTCCCTCTCCTATTTTACTACCAAACTCCCTCCTCTCGTTCTGGCACCTTCTCCTTCCCTTTTCCTCCCTCTCATAAACCTGCTCATCCTCCATCCTTCTGCCCTTCCCACTCCCGCCCCTATCCCATCCCGCCCTTCCCATCGTCTTCCCTCTCGCCGCAGATCCATCCCTTCGTTCTCATTCCTTCCGCCGCTTCTCACTCTCGCCCTTCCCTCTGTTTTTCCTCCCTCCCGTTGCTAGTCCTTTAGTCCGTTGAGCCTCTGCATCACTTTCTTGAGCCTCTGCATTACTCTCTTGAGCCTCTGCATCACTCTCTTAAGCCTCTGCATCTCTCTCTTGAGCCTCTGCATCACTCTCTTTAACCTCTGCATCCCTCTCTCGAGCCTCAGCATCCCTCTCTTGAGCCAATGCATCACTCTCTTGAGCCTCTGCATCACTCTCTAGAGCCTCTGCATCACTCTCATAAGCCTCTGCTTCCCTCTCTTGATCCTCTGCATCACTCTCTTGAGCCTCTGCATCTCTCTCTTGATCTTCTGCATCACTCTCTTGAGCCTCTGCATCCCTCTCTTGAGCTTCTGAATCACGCTCTTGAGCCTCTGCATCCCTCTCTTGAGCCGCGCCATCACTCTCTTGAGCCTCTGCATCCCTCTCTTAAGCCTCTGCATCCTCTCTTGAGCCTCTGCATCCCTCTCTTGAGCCTCTGCATCACTCTCAAGAGCCTCTGCATCCCTCTCTTGTGCATCTGCATCCCTCACTTGACCCTCTGCATCCCTCTCTTGAGCCTCTACATCCCTCTCTTGAGCCTCTGCATCCCTCTTTTAAACCTCTGCATCACTCTTTTGTGCCTCTGCATCCCTCACTTGAGCCTCTGCATCCCTCTCTTGAGCCTCTACATCACTCTCTTGATCCTCTGCATCCCTCTCTTAAGCCTCTGCATCACTCTCTTAAGCCTCTGCATCACTCTCGTAAGCCTCTGAATCACTCTCTTGAGCCTCTGCATCACTCTCTTGAGCTCCTGCATCCCTCTCTTGAGCGTCTGCATCACTCTCTTGAGCCTCGTCATCACCCTTTTAGGCCTCTGAAACCTGCAGGGAGGGTTTGGGCAAAATGTGATCTATCGCCGCTCCAAAATATCTCAAACATCCCAAATTCGATCCTTGAGCTATGTTTTGGAGCCAAATTTTGGCTCTTAGCATGTATTCGCAGTTTGAAATTATGACTTTTTATACCGAAAGTATGCTAATTACTGAAACTGCGATGGATCACATTTGGCCCAAACCTTCTCTGCAGTTTTCAAACATGAATTAACTAAAATGTTCTTGATTTTCCGTTTATATTACCGATGGAAGATGTACACGTAAAACCGCTCTAATCCGGCTGAAACGTCGATATATGCAATAAAAACCGAACTTCTCCCCTTTGCAATATCTTACTCAGTATTTTAACGAGAAACAAATAGATGATTGAAACTGAAGTATTTAAGGTTATTATCTAATCAATTATGTGTTTGCATCATTTTTATCGTATATATAATGAATTAATACCCATAGAGAGAAAATTCACAAAAACGTGGAAAAACGGCAAAATATTGCCTAATTCGATGATATTTTATTTAAATCACATAAAGGAAAAGGAGATGATAAACGTCAAAATATTGCTAAATTCGATGATTTTTCGTACGAAACAAAATGCAAGAAAACTTGCTTAAAATGCAATATTATGCGAAATTCTGAGATTTGAAGGCCAAATCACATATCGTGATACTACATGAAATAGAATCGAAATATTGGTAAAAATGAATATATATACGTAATATCAAAGTACATGAAAAACGTGAAAAAAGTCACTATTTTACCATATTTGAGGATTTTAACTTCAAATCATAGAGCGAGGTTTCCTATTATTTAGATCCAAGAAAAGACATATGACAATGTTGTTTCCAATACAAATGATAAAACTAATGTGTTTTCATTAGAATTAATTAAAATGTTCCTGATTTTCCGTTTATATTACCGATGGAAGATGTACACGTAAAACCGCTATAATCCGACTGAAACGTCGATATATGCAATAAAAACCGAACTTCTCCCCTTTTCAATATCCAACTCAGTATTTTAACGAGAAACAAATGGTTGATTGAAAATGAAGTATTTAAGGTAAATTTCTAATCAATTATGTGTTTGCATCATTTTTATCGTATATTTAATGAATTAATAACAATAAACTGAAAATTCTCAAAAACGTGGAAAAACGGCAAAATATTGCCTTATTCGATGATATTTTGTTTAAATCACATAAAGGAAAAGGGATGATAAACGTCAAAATATTGCTAAATTCGACAATTTTTCGTACGAAACAAAATGCAAGAAAACTTGCTTAAATTGCAATATTATGCGACATTCTGAGATTTGAAGGCGAAATCACATATCTTTATACTACTTGAAATAGTATCGAAATATTGGTAAAAATGAATATATTTACGTAATATCAAACTACATGAAAAACGTGAAAAAAGTCACTATTTAACAATATTTGAGGAATTTAACTTCAAATCATAGAGCGAGGTTTCGTATTATTTAGATCCAAGAAAAGACATATGACAATGTTGTTTCCAATACAAACGATAAAAATAAATGTGTTTTCATTAGAATTAACTAAAATGTTTTTGATTTTCTGTTTATATATTACCGATGGAAGATGTACACGTAAAACCGCTCTAATCCGGCTGAAACGTCGATATATGCAATAAAAACCGAACTTCTCCCCTTTTCAATATCTTACTCAGTATTTTAACGAGAAACAAATAGATGATTGAAAATGAAGTATTTAAGGTTACTATCTAATCAATTATGTGTTTGCATCATTTTTATCGTATACATAATGAATTAATACCCATAGACTGAAAATTCACAAAAACGTGGAAAAACGGCGAAATATTGCCTAATTCGATGATATTTTGCTTAAATCACATAGAGGAAAAGGGGATGATAAACGTCAAAATATTGCTAAATTCGATGATTTTTCGTACGAAACAAAATGCAATATAATGCGACATTCTGAGATTTAAAGGCCAAATCATATATCGTGATACTTCATGAAATAGCATCGAAATATTGGTAATAATGAATATATTTACGTAATATCAAACTACATGATTAACGTGAAAAAGTCACTAGTTTACCATATTTGAGGATTTTAACTTCAAATCATAGAGTGAGGTTTCGTATTATTTAAATCAAAGAAAAGACATATGACAATGTTGTTTCCAATACAAATGATAAAACCAATGTGTTTTCATTAGAATTAACTAAATTGTTCCTGATTTTCCGTTTATATTACCGATGGAAGATGTACACGGAAAACCGCTCTAATCCGGCTGAAACGTCGATATATGCAATAAAAACCGAACTTCTCCCCTTTTATATATCTTACTCAGTATTTTAACGAGAAACAAATAGATGATTGAAAATGAAGTATTTAAGGTTATTATCTAATCATTTATGTGTTTGCATCATTTTTATCGTATATATAATGAATTAATACCCATAAACTGAAAATTCACAAAAACGTGGAAAAACGGCAAAATATTGCTTAATTCGATGATATTTTGTTTAAATCACATAGAGGAAAAAGGGATGATAAACGTCAAAATATTGCTAAATTCGATGATTTTTCGTACGAAACAAAATGCAAGAAAATTTGCTTAAAATGCAGTATTATGCGACATTCTGAGATTTGAAGGCCAAATCACATATCGTGATACTACATGAATAATATCGAAATATTGGTAAAAATGAATATATTTACGTAATATCAAACTACATGAAAAACGTGAAGAAGTCACAATTTTATCATATTTGAGGATTTTAACTTCAAATCATAGAGCGAGGTTTCGTATTATTTAGATCCAAGAAAAGACATATGACAATGTTGTTTCCAATACAAATGATAAAAAATAATGTGTTTTCATTAGAATTAATAAAATGTTCTTGATTTTCCGTTTATATTACCGATGGAAGATGTACACGTAAAACCGCTCTAATCCGGCTGAAACGTCGATATATGCAATAAAAACCGAACTTCTCCCCTTTGCAATATCTTACTCATTATTTTAACGAGAAACAAGTAGATGATTGCAACTGAAGTATTTAAGGTTATTATCTAATCAATTATGTGTTTGCATCATTTTTATCGTATATATAATGAATTAATACCCATAGACAGAAAATTCACAAAAACATGGAAAAACGGCAAAATATTGCCAAATTCGATGATATTTTATTTAAATCACATAAAGGAAAAGGAGATGATAAACGTCAAAATATTGCTAAATTCGATGATTTTTCGTACGAAATAAAATGCAAGAAAACTTGCTTAAAATGCAATATTATGCGAAATTCTGAGATTTGAAGGCCAAATCACATATCGTGATACTACATGAAATATTATCGAAATATTGGTAAAAATGAATATATATACGTAATATCAAAGTACATGAAAAACGTGAAAAAATAACTATTTTACCATATTTGAGGATTTTAACTTCAAATTTTAACGTTTTTCATGTACTTTGATATTACGTATATATATTCATTTTTACCAATACTTCGATACTATTTCATGTAGTATCACGATATGTGATTTGGCCTTCAAATCTCAGAATGTCGCATAATACTGCATTTTAAGCAAATTTTCTTGCATTTTGTTTCGTACGAAAAATCATCGAATTTAGCAATATTTTGACGTTTATCATCCCTTTTTTCTCTATGTGATTTAAACAAAATATCATCGAATTAAGCAATATTTTGCCGTTTTTCCACGTTTTTGTGAATTTTCAGTTTATGGGTATTAATTCATTATATATACGATAAAAATGATGCAAACACATAAATGATTAGATAATAACCTTAAATACTTCATTTTCAATCATCTATTTGTTTCTCGTTAAAATACTGAGTAAGATATATAAAAGGGGAGAAGTTCGGTTTTTATTGCATATATCGACGTTTCAGCTGGATTAGAGCGGTTTTCCGTGTACATTTTCCATTGGTAATATAAACGGAAAATCAGGAACATTTTAGTTAATTCTAATGAAAACTCATTGGTTTTATCATTTGCATTGGAAGCAACATTGTCATATGTCTTTTCATGGATCTAAATAATACGAAACCTCACTCTATGATTTGAAGTTAAAATCCTCATATATGGTAAAATAGTGACTTTTTCACGTTAATCATGTAGTTTGATATTACGTAAATATATTCATTATTACCAATATTTCGATGCTATTTCATGAAGTATCACGATATATGATTTGGCCTTTAAATCTCAGAATGTCGCATTATATTGCATTTTAAGCAAGTTTTCTTGCATTTTGTTTCGTACGAAAAATCATCGAATTTAGCAATTTTTTGAAGTTTATCATCCCCTTTTCCCTCTATGTGATTTAAACAAAATATCATCGAATTAGGCAATATTTTGCCGTTTTTCCACGTTTTTGTGAATTTTCAGTCTATGGGTATTAATTCATTATATATACGATAAAAATGATGCAAACACACAATTAATTAGATAATAACCTTAAATACTTCATTTTCAATCATCTATTTGTTTCTCGTTAAAATACTGAGTAAGATATTGAAAAGGGGAGAAGTTCGGTTTTTATTGCATATATCGACGTTTCAGCCGGATTAAAGCGGTTTTACGTGTACATCTTCCATCGGTAATATATAAACAGAAAATCAAAAACATTTTAGTTAATTCTAATGAAAACACATTTATTTTTATCGTTTGTATTGGAAACAACATTTTAATATGTCTTTTCTTGGATCTAAATAATACGAAACCTCGCTCTATGATTTGAAGTTAAATTCCTCAAATATGGTTAAATAGTGACTTTTTTCACGTTTTTCATGTAGTTTGATATTACGTAAATATATTCATTTTTACCAATATTTCGATACTATTTCAAGTAGTATCAAGATATGTGATTTCGCCTTCAAATCTCAGAATTTCGCATAATATTGCATTTTAAGCAAGTTTTCTTGCATTTTGTTTCGTACGAAAAATCGTCGAATTTAGCAATATTTTGACGTTTATCATCCCCTTTTCCTTTATGTGATTTAAACAAAATATCATCGAATAAGGCAATATTTTGCCGTTTTTCCACGTTTTTGTGAATTTTCAGTTTATTGTTATTAATTCATTAAATATACGATAAAAATGATGCAAACACATAATTGATTAGAAATTTACCTTAAATACTTCATTTTCAATCAACCATTTGTTTCTCGTTAAAATACTGAGTTGGATATTGAAAAGGGGAGAAGTTCGGTTTTTATTGCATATATCGACGTTTCAGTCGGATTATAGCGGTTTTACGTGTACATCTTCCTTCGGTAATATAAACGGAAAATCAGGAACATTTTAGTTAATTCTAATGAAAACACATTAGTTTTATCATTTGTATTGGAAACAACATTGTCATATGTCTTTTCTTGGATCTAAATAATACGAAACCTCGCTCTATGATTTGAAGTTAAAATCCTCAAATATGGTAAAATAGTGACTTTTTTCATGTTTTTCATGTACTTTGATATTACGTATATATATTCATTTTTACCAATACTTCGATACTATTTCATGTAGTATCACGATATGTGATTTGGCCTTCAAATCTCAGAATTTCGCATAATATTGCATTTTAAGCAAGTTTTCTTGCATTTTGTTTCGTACGAAAAATCATCGAATTTAGCAATATTTTGACGTTTATCATCTCCTTTTCCTTTATGTGATTTAAACAAAATATCATCGAATTAGGCAATATTTTGCCGTTTTTCCACGTTTTTGTGAATTTTCTGTCTATGGGTATTAATTCATTATATATACGATAAAAATGATGCAAACACATAATTGATTAGATAATAACCTTAAATACTTCAGTTTCAATCATGTATTTGTTTCTCGTTAAAATACTGAGTAAGATATTGCAAAGGGGAGAAGTTCGGTTTTTATTGCATATATCGACGTTTCAGCCGGATTAGAGCGGTTTTACGTGTACATCTTCCATCGGTAATATAAACGGAAAATCAAGAACATTTTAGTTAATTCTAATGAAAACACTGTTTTTTATCATTTGTATTGGAAACAACATTGCCATATGTCTTTTCTTGGATCTAAATAATACGAAACCTAGCTCTATGATTTGAAGTTAAAATCCTCAAATATGATAAAATGGTGGCTTTTTCACGTTAATCATGTAGTTTGATATTACGTAAATATATTCATTATTACCAATATTTCGATGCTATTTAATGAAGTATCACGATATATGATTTGGCCTTTAAATCTCAGAATGTCGCATTATATTGCATTTTAAGGAAGTTTTCTTGCATTTTGTTTCGTACGAAAAATCATCGAATTTAGCAATATTTTGACGTTTATCATCCCCTTTTCCTCTATGTGATTTAAACAAAATATCAACGAATTAGGCAATATTTCGCCGTTTTTCCACGTTTTTGTGAATTTTCAGTCTATGGGTATTAATTCATTATGTATACGATAAAAATGATGCAAACACATAATTGATTAGATAGTAACCTTAAATACTTCATTTTCAATCATCTATTTGTTTCTCGTTAAAATACTGAGTAAGATATTGAAAAGGGGAGAAGTTCGGTTTTTATTGCATATATCGACGTTTCAGCCGGATTAGAGCGGTTTTACGAGTACATCTTCCATCGGTAATATATAAACAGAAAATCAAAAACATTTTAGTTAATTCTAATGAAAACACATTTATTTTTATCGTTTGTATTGGAAACAACATTGTCATATGTCTTTTCTTGGATCTAAATAATACGAAACCTCGCTCTATGATTTGAAGTTAAATTCCTCAAATATGGTTAAATAGTGACTTTTTTCACGTTTTTCATGTAGTTTGATATTACGTAAATATATTCATTTTTACCAATATTTCGATACTATTTCAAGTAGTATCAAGATATGTGATTTCGCCTTCAAATCTCAGAATTTCGCATAATATTGCATTTTAAGCAAGTTTTCTTGCATTTTGTTTCGTACGAAAAATCGTCGAATTTAGCAATATTTTGACGTTTATCATCCCCTTTTCCTTTATGTGATTTAAACAAAATATCATCGAATAAGGCAATATTTTGCCGTTTTTCCACGTTTTTGTGAATTTTCAGTTTATTGTTATTAATTCATTAAATATACGATAAAAATGATGCAAACACATAATTGATTAGAAATTTACCTTAAATACTTCATTTTCAATCAACCATTTGTTTCTCGTTAAAATACTGAGTTGGATATTGAAAAGGGGAGAAGTTCGGTTTTTATTGCATATATCGACGTTTCAGTCGGATTATAGCGGTTTTACGTGTACATCTTCCTTCGGTAATATAAACGGAAAATCAGGAACATTTTAGTTAATTCTAATGAAAACACATTAGTTTTATCATTTGTATTGGAAACAACATTGTCATATGTCTTTTCTTGGATCTAAATAATACGAAACCTCGCTCTATGATTTGAAGTTAAAATCCTCAAATATGGTAAAATAGTGACTTTTTTCATGTTTTTCATGTACTTTGATATTACGTATATATATTCATTTTTACCAATACTTCGATACTATTTCATGTAGTATCACGATATGTGATTTGGCCTTCAAATCTCAGAATTTCGCATAATATTGCATTTTAAGCAAGTTTTCTTGCATTTTGTTTCGTACGAAAAATCATCGAATTTAGCAATATTTTGACGTTTATCATCTCCTTTTCCTTTATGTGATTTAAACAAAATATCATCGAATTAGGCAATATTTTGCCGTTTTTCCACGTTTTTGTGAATTTTCTGTCTATGGGTATTAATTCATTATATATACGATAAAAATGATGCAAACACATAATTGATTAGATAATAACCTTAAATACTTCAGTTTCAATCATGTATTTGTTTCTCGTTAAAATACTGAGTAAGATATTGCAAAGGGGAGAAGTTCGGTTTTTATTGCATATATCGACGTTTCAGCCGGATTAGAGCGGTTTTACGTGTACATCTTCCATCGGTAATATAAACGGAAAATCAAGAACATTTTAGTTAATTCTAATGAAAACACTGTTTTTTATCATTTGTATTGGAAACAACATTGCCATATGTCTTTTCTTGGATCTAAATAATACGAAACCTAGCTCTATGATTTGAAGTTAAAATCCTCAAATATGATAAAATGGTGGCTTTTTCACGTTAATCATGTAGTTTGATATTACGTAAATATATTCATTATTACCAATATTTCGATGCTATTTAATGAAGTATCACGATATATGATTTGGCCTTTAAATCTCAGAATGTCGCATTATATTGCATTTTAAGGAAGTTTTCTTGCATTTTGTTTCGTACGAAAAATCATCGAATTTAGCAATATTTTGACGTTTATCATCCCCTTTTCCTCTATGTGATTTAAACAAAATATCAACGAATTAGGCAATATTTCGCCGTTTTTCCACGTTTTTGTGAATTTTCAGTCTATGGGTATTAATTCATTATGTATACGATAAAAATGATGCAAACACATAATTGATTAGATAGTAACCTTAAATACTTCATTTTCAATCATCTATTTGTTTCTCGTTAAAATACTGAGTAAGATATTGAAAAGGGGAGAAGTTCGGTTTTTATTGCATATATCGACGTTTCAGCCGGATTAGAGCGGTTTTACGAGTACATCTTCCATCGGTAATATATAAACAGAAAATCAAAAACATTTTAGTTAATTCTAATGAAAACACATTTATTTTTATCGTTTGTATTGGAAACAACATTGTCATATGTCTTTTCTTGGATTTAAATAATACGAAACCTCGCTCTATGATTTGAAGTTAAATTCCTCAAATATTGTTAAATAGTGACTTTTTTCACGTTTTTCATGTAGTTTGATATTACGTAAATATATTCATTTTTACTAATATTTCGATACTATTTCAAGTAGTATCAAGATATGTGATTTCGCCTTCAAATCTCAGAATGTCGCATAATATTGCAATTTAAGCAAGTTTTCTTGCATTTTGTTTCGTACGAAAAATCGTCGAATTTAGCAATATTTTGACGTTTATCATCCCTTTTCCTTTATGTGATTTAAACAAAATATCATCGAATAAGGCAATATTTTGCCGTTTTTCCACGTTTTTGAGAATTTTCAGTTTATTGTTATTAATTCATTAAATATACGATAAAAATGATGCAAACACATAATTGATTAGAAATTTACCTTAAATACTTCATTTTCAATCAACCATTTGTTTCTCGTTAAAATACTGAGTTGGATATTGAAAAGGGGAGAAGTTCGGTTTTTATTGCATATATCGACGTTTCAGTCGGATTATAGCGGTTTTACGTGTACATCTTCCATCGGTAATATAAACGGAAAATCAGGAACATTTTAATTAATTCTAATGAAAACACATAAGTTTTATCATTTGTATTGGAAACAACATTGTCATATGTCTTTTCTTGGATCTAAATAATAGGAAACCTCGCTCTATGATTTGAAGTTAAAATCCTCAAATATGGTAAAATATTGACTTTTTTCACGTTTTTCATGTACTTTCATATTACGTATATATATTCATTTTTACCAATATTTCGATTCTATTTCATGTAGTATCACGATATGTGATTTAGCCTTCAAATCTCAGAATTTCGCATAATATTGCATTTTAAGCAAGTTTTCTTGCATTTTGTTTCGTACGAAAAATCATCGAATTTAGCAATATTTTGACGTTTATCATCTCCTTTTC